>NC_143549.1:153985000-154182500 GCF_054136105.1 Typopeltis vanoorti | reverse complement strand
GCTTCTCTTTCCTTGAATCATATATTAAGGAAACATTTGTGTTAAAACAATATTCTAAATAAAAAAAAAAACATAATTAAAAAAATATTAAATCGTAGAACAAGCCATATTTACTCTTTTATTCTTTCTTCTAATGATTTTCAATGTCGATTTGAATTATTCTGACTATGATTTTCAATTATTTTAAATAAATAATTCAATGGAAATGATCTGTGCGGAGATGGTATCTACAGGAAGCTTGGATCATCTTCTAACAACTGTTTAAAATTTTTTAAAACTTAAGTTTAAAATTAACAATACGAAGAATACTTTCATACTTTCCAAAACTGCATTGCTATCAAATCACATGATACGTTTTCCTGTACGGGTGTTTCTTCTACATCTTTTATACAATCTAAGATATATTCAGAAACCATTTTCTGTGCTCTAGTAAAATACGCCATTCTGTCTTTCATCCATTTGTTATCCATTTGTAAAATGCATGTGCGGATGTATCATTTCTAATATGATTGAAAATTTTAAAAGTAGAAACGTGACAGGAATTTCGTTGTTAATTCTGTTTTTGATATTTCGAAAAAAAATTTTTTTTCGAGTTTTTTTTAAATTAAGGAATCCTCAGCATTGGTTTTAAGAATAGTATACTGTCGCTATCACAGACGTTGTCCATAGTTTCTCTTTACTCCTAAACATCGGTAATCAAGAAGGGGGATGAACAACCAAGAGCTTTTACTCGGTTCCACTAATCCCCGTGAGAGATCAAATCGAAGCTGTCACAGTCTAGCTTCCCAACTATGACATCTGCGAAAGATTCGCTGACAGCCCTGCACGGGCCATCGTCAGCGAGGCGGGATATTTGTCACCTAAACTGAGACAGAAAGTTATCTTAACGACTTCCAAAAGTGTACGACAGAGTGACGTCCAAAGCTGGGAAGTGCAAACAACGTTTTGTACAGTTTGGAAGGGGGAAATGTGTTAATTCACGTCCTACTCAATAAGCGCGCTTCGTAACAGCAGGATGAGGCTGCGCTGGCTTCACTTGTGGTCGCACAGCTTTGCGTCTGGCGCTAATTTAAAGTCAATATCTCGTTGGCGGTATGGATTTCTAAGTACTTTTAAAACTATGTTCAGTTAAATGTTTTTTGTTTTTTTTTTGTAGTTTTTGTTTTCTTGTAGTGGACATACAGATTAGAGTCGGTATATAGCGAAGGAAATAGGAAAGTTCGGCACTCTGCAAACCGAATTATTGATATTATTTAGATCTGACAGCTACAAAAAGTCAAAAATAGGAACATTCTTCAGGCTTTGAACATAAATGAATATATGTACACTTGCTTCTTACAAGTCCATAAGGAAGGACGTCGATATTAATATTAATATTAATGCACTACCAGTGTCTGACTATCTGTTTCTCTATATATAGAGAGCTAGATTACATATGTGTATAACATATACATCAGCCCAATGATAATTAAGTAACTCCTGAGAGGCGACATCTGGCATGTATCCAAGAATTTAATCTATAAGCAATGCCGAAACAGCTGTAAAGATAATGGAAACTTCCATTACAGTAAAAGTTATATAGCGAATGTCTCCGACAGATGTCGCTGATTGGTTGTGACTGAATTGTTTCTTTTATAACTTTGAAAGATCATTGTAATTCTGAAAATTAGATTTCCTTTTGGGACATTAAAAAGAAAAATTGATTTCATCTGCAAATAGTGTAATAAGAAAAATGAAATATAGTTGCAATCATTTATTTATTTATTTATGCAGTGCTTAAATAAAAATGGATTTTGCGTTAAATTTCTCAATGTACCTTTAAGCAAGAGAGCAACACAAATCGCCAGAGAATTACGAAAAGAGACAAATTTAAATTTTCTCTCCTCTAAAGAGCACTACGTTTATTTTGTTTGCCTTTTTTGTTTTCGGTGATATACATAATAGTTTACAATAATTTGTACTAAATTATTTACCTACTAATTTAAGATGAATAGGTTAAATTAAAGTCATTTAGTTTTGCATAAATGTTCAATCATATACCGAGTTTTAAAAGAAAACTCACATAATTGGCATTTTTCATAATATATTTTCATAATACATATTCGCAAATATATTTAAGTCATTTCGCGATTATAAACACTAATTATATTTGCATTATTAAGAATCTCTCACTCTAAACCAAAGTGGAGGGATTGTCAATTGGGGATGCAAATGGTTTTCTGGGAAGGTTTCTTTTTTTATTTGAATCGCTTTTTACCAGAAAACCATTTGCATCCCCAATTGACAATCCCTCCACTTTGGTTTAGAGTGAAAGATTCTTAAAATTGCAAATATTAAATTTAACAGCCTCTGTGAGTTAAATTGAAATTCATAAAGTCGCGGCAACCGGCAATTCTTCAAATTATTTTAAAATTCAAATTTGCTGGAAATACTTTTAGATTTGAAAAAGTAAAGAGCGAAATTTGAAAACGTCTTCTTTGTTCGTTCTCAACTCCAGACTGGTAATAATGACATTTGTCGTCGTCAAATTTTTCTTATTAACATCTTCGCCCTTCTCTTGTTGAAGGAACCAACCGAAGTTTTCGTAATATACAATTTAAAATAAGATGTAGAAAAATTTATGTTGAGATTCAAGAGAAATGAACGGTCTTGTGTTTTATGTTTATCCTGCTGTTCTTTCTATGCATAAAAAAAGTAATGTTTTATAAATCGTGTGTTCATATCCACAATAATTGAACTTCCCTTTAAGTCCCACAAATCTTTCCGTGATAATCCTCATAGAACTTATTACTGTTATGCAACAAAACCGCTTTTAAGCTTGTTTTGAATCAATTTCCAAATGTCAGACTTCCAGCTCATAAACTTCATTCATTCAATCATTTACAGAAAAAGGCCATCCACATGACGGCTATGAGAAATTCCATTATTTGTTTCAAAATATGAAGCTGTTTGGATGTTTTGGAAACAAAACATCCAAAGATAGAACGTGTTTGTTCTGATGCTAAAATGTCCATTGCTGAAGAGAACATCACAGCAGTGAACTATTGATATATATACTGTGATTCATGACAAGATCATTTAATGCATTCCGTTCAATCAGAAACGACTTTTTTCATCTAATGACATTCACTTTCTGTCCATACTGGAAACAGATGCTTCACCATTCATCCAGTCTGTACCGCAATACCTTGTGGTGACTATTGAAAGATCTATTCTAGCACCCAAACCCTTAATATGGTATTAAAACAAATTTTGGGTAAGAGAGAGAGATGCTTGCGAAAATTTGTCAGAAAATCCACACACATTAGTTAAACAGAAGTAATAACATCGTAAAGGATCTTTACATTCTCTTCTGGCCTCCCACATCTCCATTCCCATCCCGAAAAAAGTCATAGGCTGGCATTTTGACTAAATTACTAAGGCAAGTTAACTTTACAGGACGTACAACAATAGTCGTGTTTTTTTTTTTGTTTTCCCATTTTTCACCTAAAGTAACGAAAGTATCATCCTTACCATGCGATTGGTAGGGTGTCGCTACTTAATACTTCTAAACGAACTCCACATATAATAAAAGCAGCCTTATTCTCTATTTTTCTTACATTTCATGTATTATTTTCTTAGATTTTATTGTATTGTGAACAGATTAGGATAATATCGTGTTTCACAATTAGGATATCCGTTTCTTAAGTTTTTTATGGAAAGCAATTTTCTACATAAAAGAAAAACGCCACCTTTATGTTTCAAGTCTTTGTTCTAAAGAAAAACCAAACATCAACACCAAAACGCAATAATTTAAGACGTCAGACAAATAAAGGAATCTTTTCGCTTGCTCTTTTGTCACCAGTTCCATCTTCATCTTTCGTAACCGCCTCTCGTTTTCCCTTCCGTAAACGAATTCGATTTCTGCAGAAGTCAAGGCGATGGGATGGCTTCTATAATTCAGCAGTGATAGCCGCTTAGAAAGCCGACGTCATCAGGGACGCTGACAGAAGAAAAATTCACGTGCCAAGCCAAGCCAAGAAGAAGAAGAAGAAAATCGGAAGTATTCTATCCACATTTCACAATGCTATTCAACTGCTTTTTTTAACAGAAACTGCCCAAAATTGTCAGAATGTGTGAGTTGAAAAGGAAATACCCACTGGATTGGATCATGATGATATTGATGAGCTCGGTGGTAAAACCATCAGACTTTCAAATCTTCGTAAAAATTACACTTTCCGAGAAGATGTTTCCAAGTCTCCCTTGAGTCGTACAGCAGGAGCGTAACAAGTGTGTGCTTAGGAAGTTACATTTTCATTCCAGTCTTTATTCAAAAGGCAGTAAATAAGTGTGTGCTCAACCAAGAGAGCACGAGAAGGAAATCTACTTTAATAGAGAAGATGGATTTTATGATATCGTGCTGGAATATCTGTTCATATATGTTATGTCATTCACATTCGATTGATGTAACGAGCACTACAATTCTTCACTACAATTTCTATCTCTCTCTCTGTCTCTCAGCAAACTTCGTTTGAAATGAAACGACTTTTAATATATATACCATGATGTACCATACATCGATTTTAATCGACATATGATATACCGCTTATCGGAATATCCGAATACAATCCGTCTTCAGTAGCATGATACTAACCCACTCCCCTATATACGGTCTTCGACAAAACCAATAAAAGTACCAAATTAAAAATATTCCTTGCTAGAATATTGACAACTCTCTTATGTGTCAATATTCCGATCTTATGAGATCTTATATTTCTGTCTTCCAAGACCCTTCTAACTGCATCAATCCGCCTAGATATCGATCTCCTTGTGGATCGGTCTTCAGCGCTACTGGCATTAAACTCCTTTTTTGCTACCCCTTCCCATTTTGTCTAAGCGACCATATCACATGAGATCCACTCTATTCAGACACCCCATGAATGCCATGTAATGTTCCTTCCTAATATCTTCGTTTTAATACGATTAGACCATTAATGTTACTCTGCTTACGTTCCTAATTCTAATCAGTGCTATCCAGTCTTTGATCAACTTTTTCCATAATTTAAAATTGATTTAAAAGCTGTCTTGTACACTTGTATAATAGTTTTAGGATTTTGACCTTTCTTATTTAATTTGTCGTCTTCACTAAAATTCTGCCTACTAGCTGATTAGAACTCTGAAAAAAATTAGGGGCTTAGAACCGCTGCATCTGTACTTTTTATAGATTCTCTATTCAAAGACGCAGCGGTTCTTTCAATGCTTCTGCGTATTTTAATCATCTATCTTTTATAGCACGGTTTCCTTTTAAATAAAACTGTTATAGTTATGATGAAGAGCAGTGAACCGAAAAAGAAGAAAAGTAATCTTTTAGTCGATATCCCCCAATGCGATTGGTTGCCAAGCCATCTTTTCATCTCATCTTTCCGCCTATTTACATCACCCGAGCAAGGTTCCTGATTATTTTTGGTCGTCAGGAATAGGTTTCAGTTTTCGAGCCATTAATTCAGGTACTACTTAGATAAATTCCTCATCACAGATCTAGGTCGCCAGTCGCCTGGAAATTTCCTAACCGACACCCAGTATTTGGAACACTGCAGTGGATCCATTATATGCCCAGATGTTCTTGTATGATCGAAACAGTCAAACAGATCAGAGAACACACGCAGTTAACTGACATAATATACTCATTTCATAGCCTTAATTTCTTCAGCCATAAATTCATCGACTCGCATCTAAACTTCCCTAATTCAATGTACGTCTTGACTAAACCAGCTAACTGACCTTTGATAGATAGGTCATTTTTATTTAGTAGAAATGCTCGAATGAACATTTCTTCTGACAAAAAGAATTTTTTATTTTGAATAAAGTTATTTACACACCTCTCGTCTAGCCAAAAGGTGAATGTCACCCTTTGAGTCAGTGTTGTAGGCAGGTGCTGCGTTTCTTGATTAAATATCAATTAAAATTAGAAATATATACACGTTTGCACAAGAATAATGTTTAATTTGCCAAATATTTCGGTCTGAATATTACAGACCATCTTCAGTGGCTACATAGGAATAGTTTTAAAAAACAAAGTGGAATACGAACAATTGATCATTCACACATAGAACGAGCCGCGTGATGTCATATCGCTAAGTATTAGAAGAGTAAATATTTTTAAAGTCATAATTAAAGATATTAATTCAGAAATTCATGTAATAATCTTAAATAACATTAGACTAATATAGGACATTTACAAAAAAAAATGTGTTATCCTGATTAAACTCCCAAATTTTTGATATAGATATACCGTCATTACGATTCTAGTTCGGACGTTGAAATAAGGCCTCCACACTTTCTTTAAATAAAAGTTCAAATTTGTAGCGACATCTGTGTAGGAGGAGAGTCTTGGATCAAAGGATGTTGTGGCTTGTTTCTAATCCATGCTGAGCTAATACAGATTTCTCAGGTTTGTTGTGTTGAATTGATGATTGATGCTCTTGAATTTTTTTTTTTATAGAACGTCCAGTTTGTCCAAAGTACGAAAGATTACAACTACAAGGAACTTGGTACACACCAGGTAGAGACAAGGTTGAGCGTTTATCTAAGTCTCTAAGAGGAATATCTATGTTGTGTATTTTTGGTAGACCATAAAACCTGGGAGGCCTTGCAAAATGAGTTTTTCAATAGTGTTTTATGGTCTACCAAAAATACACAAGACAGATATTCCTCTTCGCCCTATAGTGGATTGTATTGATTCTCCTACTTATCGCATAGCCAAATATCTATCTAAATTATTGAAATCACACATTGGAAACTCACGCTGTTTTTTGGAAAACTCTTCTGATTTCTTAAATAAATTTAAAAACATCACTTTACAACCTGCAGATTTTATGGTTGTGTTTGATATAGAATCTTTATATACGAATGTACCTCTCAAAGAGACTTTAGAATTACTTGCTGACATCTTCCCACAAGATATTATAAAGTTATTTGATATCGTAATGCACTCTGGATATTTCTTATGTCAAAACAAATTTTACAACCAAGTGGAAGAAACAGCCATGGCATGGGAAGTCCACTCCCTCCTGCTCTTGCAAACTTTTATTTAGAACATCTAGAAGAAGTCCTGTTCTCATCTATATTCCCTCAACCATCCTTTTGGGTTAGATATATAGACGACATCTTTCTTGTATGACCTCACAACAGAGACTCCTTACCTTCCTTTTAAGCAGTATCAATTCCTTACATCCTCGTGTAAAGTTTACCATGGAGATTGTAAAAGACAACAAGTTATTTTTTTAGACGTCCTTCTCATCCGTTCACCTTCTGTTATTCTTACAACAACAGTTTACAGAAAACAAACTTTCACAGGTCGTTATATTCTCAAAGAATCTACTCATCACCCATGTCAAAAAACAGGAATCATGAAATGTTTAATCCGACGAGCCAAAACCAACTGTTCACCTTCTCATTTATTACACAAAGAACTTTCAACTATCAAACATCACATGAAACTAAATGGCTTCTCCGAAAAGAGTACGCAACATCTTTTCGATTCTTTCAAGCAAAGATTCAATACGTCGTGTTCCAATTCCTTACATTTCCGGGATTTCAGAACCAATTTCAAGAATTCTGAAGAAATATGATTTAACAGCCACTTATACACCGATTAACAAATTATCCACCCATTTTCCTTAATCTAAAGATAAACGCTCAACCTTGTCTCTACCTGGTGTGTATCAAGTTCCTTGTAATTGTAATCTTTCCTACTTTGGACAAACTGGACGTACTGTAGAAAAAAGAATGCAAGAGCGTCAGTCATCAATTCAAACACAACAAACCTGAGAAATCTGGATTAGCTCAGCATGGATTAGAAACAAGCCACAACATCCTTTGGTCCAAGACTCTCCTCCTACACAGATGTCGCTACAAATTTGAACGTTTATTTAAAGAAAGTGTGGAGGCCTTACTTCAACGTCCTAACTTGAATTGTAATGACTGTATGTCTATATCAAAAATTTGGGAAAGTTTAATCAGGATAACACATTAATTTTCTTTTTTTTTGTAAATTTCCTATATTAGTCTAATGTTATTTAAGATTATTACATGAATTTCTGAATTAATATCTTTAATTATGACTTTAAAAATATTTACTCTTCTAATACTTAGCGATATGACATCACGCGGCTCGTTCTATGTGTGAATGATCAATTGTTCATATTCCACTTTGTTTTTTAAAACTATTCCTATGTAGCCACTGAAGATGGTCTGTAATATTCAGACCGAAATATTTGGCAAATTAAACATTATTCTTGTGCAAAGGTGTATATATTTCTAATCATGTATAATAAAACTTAATTTTATTCATTACAAGATTAAATTTAATTAAAATTCTTTCAACTCAGAGAAATCCAATCAGAAAAATCTGTTGAAACAGACTTTTAATTGGTGAATCAAATAAATATTTTAAAGTCCTTCTTGAAAACGGAAGCTCATGTGACGGTTTGGAAATAAATGTGAAATTCTGCTGCTATAATGAATACTCTGTTTGTAGAAAAAAGAACCAGTTTGCCAGAAACACAGCAGCAAAAGTAAAAATCAGGGCGATTCAAGAAATATGACCACTTTTCGATATGTGTTTATGCACGCAATGGTAGTACCTAATCTTAAACAGTAACAGGACTGGAAAAGAATTCTAAATATAATTTCAATGAAGAGTAGAATTACATAGACTTTGGCTTCTTGTCACTTTCATCTCTTACTTTTTTTGCATATTCGTCTAAACAAAGCTAATTCGGATGTGATTTTTATAACCTATCTTAATATAAGGCATTATTGTTTATGTGACCATAGGTTTTTTTTTAAATTATATGTTTATATGTTTAAGTACTATATATGTTCATATAATAACGCCTACCAGTTTCGCTAGCAACTGTCTAGCTTTCTCAAGGCTTGAACGGTAAACACAAAAAAATGATAAATGCACAAAGTATGAAGAATAAAAAAACCGTTAGTAACTATAAGGTAGCCAAGTTGATACGTTCGCGTGACAATGTCAGCATGTATTCCGAATCTTTAGTCCGTGTCCTGAACACGCGTTGCATGAGCACGCTTATATGATTGTTGGCGTACTGTAGTTCCGTCAAACTGAGTGAATTGATTAAATTTTTCCAAGTCTCATTCAATATGGCACCTTGATTTCTGTTTAGGATGCTGCCTGTTCGTAGGACTACTGTTGCTTCTTTGAATAATCGGTGTCTGAAATCATCGTTTATGTAGGGTATAGAACTATTTTCCCAGTCTATAGAATGGCTAGAAGTTGAAAAGTGATGCGATAAACCGGAGGTGATCGTCCTGTTATGATGACATCGCCAACATGCTCTTTCTGTCTGATTTCGAGGCTTCTTGAAGGTTGTCCAATGTAGGAGAGGCCACACGTACGTGGAATATTATACACACCTGGATATTTGTAAAATGGAACACTATCCTTAGGAGATCTTAACACCTGTCTAATGCTAGTAGTTGGTTTAAATACAACTCTGATGTTATGAGCTTTTAACAATCTCGCTATATTGGTGGAAACCGAACCCATAAAGGGAATGACGACCGTTGAAACCTGCTGGGAGACTGTTTCTTGTTGTCGGTGGTTATCTTTATACAGGAATTTGTTCATAATATTTAGAGGATATCCATTTTGAGATAGTGGTGATTTTGTGATAGTGGTGATAGAGGATATCCATTTTGAGATAGAACTGTATCAAATGTTGTAACATTTGAGACAGTTCTGTCTGATCCGCGTCTTCGTCTGAGACAAATTTGGGGACTCTATTTCCCAACATGTGGATGATACTATGTTTATGTGACCTATGATGGTTTGAAGAATAATGTAGATATTGTCCAGTATCTGTAGGCTTTTTGTAAATGGACAGTTTGAAATTGTTATCTTGTCTCTTTACCAGTATATGTCTAAGAAGTGCAGTTGTTTGTTATTTTCCACTTCTAGGGTAAATTTGATTTTGTTGTGCAGTGAGTTGATTCTATCAACAAACATATGTAGGTTTTCTATGCTTTCTTGCCATATGATGAAGGTATCATCTACATATCTCCACCATATTGACGGTTTAGGAGTATTGGTGAAGATTTCATTTTCAAATTTCTCCATGAAAAGGTCTGCACATGGTGGTGACAGAGGGCTGTCCATGACTAGGCCTTCTAATTGATGGTACACCTTGTTGTTTACATTATCAAAGATCTCTTTCCTGTAGATATTATACAGATGTTCAAGCACTGACTAAAATCAAATTTCTTTAAGGTATAAAGAAAGTTTAGTATTCTCCTTTTTATGTACGTGTGTCATTCAGTGTGTCAGTGAAGCTCACTGGCACTCTCACTGTAAACACTCGTTTACAAAAGAATAATAATAAGAAGAATAAGAATAATAATATCAATACACGCATATGCCCTAATTATATGTTTAACGTGTTATTTACACGCATAAAATTTATATGTGGTTTTAGAGAAATTTATGCCAATTTGTATTATCATATATTGTTTGATGTCGTATAAAATGATATATGAATATTAATGTGGAAATATTTTGCTTTTATTTTATATACACCTTTACTAAAGAACAACACGAAACAACAACTACAACACGAAAGAAGTTAAAAAATTTCAACTGCTTAGACGATGATTACTATCATTTAAAGCAGCAAGAACTAAGGCAACATTATCTAAGTCATTTTTATGTGAATCCACCCATGATAGTTACAAACCTATGGGACTGTCATTCGCTCTACACCAAGCAGGATAATGGTCTCATAGCCTGTGCGATCAAATTTATATAACACTTATGTTATAACAAAATGGCCATTATCTAAGGCTATAACGTTTGCTTTTACAGTTGTTATCAATTATGATCTTGATATGAGAGCAAAATATAGCCTTAGGTACTTGTAATGGCTAATTTTGTTATCCACATACGTGTAAATTTCATTGCACAATATAAGACTTTTACCTGCTTAGTGTGCGTGCGTGTGCGTGTGCGTGCGTGTGTGTGTGTGTGTGTGTGTGTGTGTGTGTGTGTGTGTGTGTGTGTAATACGGTATAATGTTAAACAGCTCCTTATTTTTATGTCAGATTGATGCAGAAATAATTGGATTTATAATTAAAATGATATTCTTTAGTATTATAGTTTTCTGGAATATATTTAATCTGTGATAACTTTTTTATAGCTGCAAGAAAGCTCTCGCAGCTGAAAGTATAAAAAGAATGAAATTAAATTCACAAACCGACATTTTCCAGTTTTTTTTTTTTTTTAAATCGAAACTTTCTGATTTCCAATTCTGAAAAGTGAGCGGGGTAAGTTGTGACCAGATGAGTGTAATAAAGCACCAGTGTTGATAGGAGGAGAAAGGAAAGTTTAGCATTCTCTTTAAATAGGGTTGACTAACATGAAAAATTACTTAAAGCTGTCGCGTACTGTTTGTCAGTGTCAAATTCTGACGCCCTTCGTACAATCGCTTCGTAAAAGTGGGATAAATAATAGTAAGGTAAAGTTGTGAAAATTGATTTTTCAACGTTGATTGCGGTACCAGCAATGGATTGAACTTCCGAAGAAAGTCTGGGTTAGCATTTTCTGGAGAATTCCCTTTTTTGTATTTAGGTTTACATTTCATTCGATGACACAGGATGCAAAGACTGCAGATAATTATCTTCAAACAGTCAAACGAAATTCTCTCAGAAGCGCCATCTGTAGGGTCATATCTTTTCACTTGCATACACAATAGCTGGAAAATGGACCAAATATTATTTTTAAAGTCGTAAAACAAGATTTGAACGCCTGAAGTGTTGAGAGAAAATTCTTCCACTATTTTTATCTGTGTAATGAAGAAAGAGATTTTTTTTGTATTTATAAACACGTTGCGGACGCAAAGAGTGCCGTGCTTGCAGATATTCCTTTAAGCAATATGCTGTGCTGAATCTGCAGAATCTAGATGCACTCGAAGGTAAATAGAGCAAGTTAAGATGTGTGTAAGTATCGCTTGTACAGGAAGTATGTTTGTGCCTCTTCCAAGGGAAAAACTAGTTTCATTAAATTTCTTGGCTTTCCTTGAGAAAATTCTTTCACATAATCATACTTTTAGATTATTTCGGATAGTACCATAGGGGTTTCTTTAAATAAATTGGCTTGCATTCGCATTTTGCATTATTTTTCTTTCCACTCTTCCTTCAATAAAATTGCTGGCATAGCTTACAAAATTTGCTCTTTACTGAGTACGTTTTATTCCAGATTTTCCTGCTGTTCCACTCTACTGCAAGCTTTCTCCGTTATTTTTCTTCACATGCATGTTTATAATGTTGCAATTTATTCACTTTAATGAAATTGATGGTGAAATCATAGTAAATTTAAAAGCTTGTATTTTTTTCTCATTTTTAATTGTTCTTTACAATTGAGAGTCTGGAAAAATGTTCGGAAATGTTATTATTTTTTTGCCCAAAGAACTTAAAATTGTCATCAAGTATACGATAATAAAGATGAAGAAAACCTAAATAAAAAATCACAAACGGCTTCCACTCCCCCCCCCCCCGTCTTCTGTACATCCTCTTATTTCTGAACCGATCAAAAGTTCATTTGTAAAACACAACTTGAAAAACAAGATTCAATGGGATCAGGCAAAGAAGTTCCGAAGAAAATCTTGAAAACAGTTTTACAGAAGATCTGAAAACAGTTTTACAGAAGATCTGAAAACTTTACGTATTTCACAGTTTTTCATATCTTCATATTTTCGTGTTAAAAAAATTAAAAAGAACGTTGTATAAAAAGTGAAAAAGGGGCCTATTCTTACAACTCAACCAATGCGTTTTTCATTTGTGTAGAGATGGACTTTAAGTGTATGCGCGTGTAGAAGAAGACGGTATAGTTATAGACATCAATTCTCTTCGAATGTTTTTATGTTCAGCTTTATTTCCCGATAATTCAACTTCCATCACATTGACAAAGAGGTCGTGGAACACACTAAATTTTCAAATTCAAAAAAGGTAATTTATTATCGTTCTGTAAAACACTGTTGAAGGATCTTATTTTTTCCCTCACATTCTACGATGGACAGAGAAAATGAAATTTGAAACAACTTCTTCACTTTCATCGATGGTTTTGCATATCCATTCTTCTTAAAGATCACGTTACGATTTTATAATGATGCTGCCATTTTCAGCACTGAATCCATTATACAGTTTGACATGATTAATGTTTTAACTTCCCTTTCACCCGATCCTCGGCTTCTGACGGTATTAGCTATTCTCTATTAGATCCCCTGTGTTCGAATAGCGAATTCTTTGTTCGTCCTTCAAGTTGCTTTCAGTATTGCCTGTGCACTGATTAAAGATGAATTTCTGACAAGAGTACTTGGACGGTTTCGTGCATAATGTACATCAAGGTACACAATAGATGATAATAACACGGCATTGTGCAATACTGAATGTGGCTTACCTACAGTTCTTTATCTTTCTTCGAAGTCAAGTAGCCATAATCCTATCGTTAGGCCTTCCTGTGATTGATATATCCTCTCTAATGGAAAGCATCGGCATCAGATGAGTGATCAGGCGGAGAAACTTTGTGTCTGATGCTACTTGACAGAGATGGATTTCTATTGCTCTCTCTCTCTCTCTCTCTCTTCGATACTGAAGTTATACTTTCGCTTCAATGATATAAAGATTTATAGCTTTCAGAGGGTAATTTCGTTCTCTTGTAGTTCGGAAATGTTGAAATCAATTTCTTTGAAGAGAAAATATTCACTAAGCATTGTCATAATTCTTTTATTTTTTCTTTTCATTCCATTATTTACAAACTTCTTATTGTGTGTTATTTCAAATTATGTGAATATAATTTGCTGCCTATTATCAAGCGATATTACTGCTAATATCGAAGTCTTGGCTTTATCTTTTCATCATAATTCGGAACCAAATTCAGGGATTCGTTTTCTTGTCTCTCTCTTTCTCTCTTTTTTTTCCTGTTGGAGGTACTGGTTTATTGCGTATATACATACGGGTCCTCCGTAAGACAATCGGTAATGCCTCATTGTTTGGAAAGACTCGGATTCGATTCCTAGACGCGAGCAACTTTTATAAGGATTTTACGACCGAAGGTGAGTTAGTTTGATACAGAGACGTAAAAATGTTTGTGGTCAGTAATCGTCAATAGGTTGATCACAGTAGAAAAAAACGAAGGATCTCTCGGAGGTCGATAAAGGGCTTATTGTTGGTGCCCGTTTGGCTGCAGCCGTGATTTTGAAAACAGCAGAGTTGACTAGTTTCTTAAAAGGTTAGATATCCCGGTTGTTTAATCAGTTGGAAAGATAACCCACATCGCTTTTCTAAAAGGTGTACCTGTGGTCCTATGACAGTCAGTCAGGAATGAGATAGCCGTCATCTGAGAAGGCTTGTACGGACCAACAGAACTTCCTGTGTGCAGCAGTTCACCGACGCATTTAATGAAGGCTGTTCCCGATCCATATCTCACCGAACTATGATCATAGAATTGAAAAGGATCGATATTCGGTACTGACAGTCGCAAAAGGAGGTCCAACATGGTATTAAATAAAAGTTTCTAATTCAGTAGCCGGTATGTACCAGTCAGACCAGCTGTACGAAATATCATCAAGAGCCGTTGTAACGCAGTGTCGTAAAAAACAACACTTGCCGTTTGGTTGAAAATATTTGCGTTCTTAATACCCTGTATAAAGACTTTTCGTACGAAGGTGAGTTAATCAGTCTCATATGAAGTTGGAAGGATTTTTTTCTTCTTAGAAGAGAAAAAGTCCGTTTACGATATCACTGATAAGATTATGTGAGAAACAGAAAGACGGACGAAAGGATGCGCTTGCTTCATAGCCTGCGTAGCTTAGTAGGTTTTTCGAGGATGCCGTTTGCTGGAAATACCTGAATTCGAATTCCGTCTAGGAAGAGAAGAAACGTTATCAGTACTTTACATCAGAAGGTCAGTTAGCCGGTCTCATTTGGGGCGTCAAGGTTTTTTTTAATTTCTGAAACTCGGGTTTTTCATTCCGCAAAATATAAAATCCTGCCAGGAGAACGCACGTAATATACAAACATAGGTGACTGCGAGAATAAAAAAATAACTATCCTAATCTCTCGGATCTAGTTTAAAAAACCTGCATGGTGCGATATCGGTCTATACGTTAGGTTAAAACAGTGAGAGAGAGAGAGAGAGAGAGAGAGAGAATATTCACTTCATTTAAGCATCCTAATCACGAACAGATTTTCTTTGAACTGTACTTGTGCTCGAACTTCGTGCGCACCCAACACGACGATTCAGGATTCATAGTAGAATATAATAACTATTTAATCCGTTTTATAATCCCCATGCCTGTTCTACGTTCCCTGTAATACTTAAATCGTTTACATCACATCGTACCCGTTTCTTTAAGAAAGTAGGAAGACACATATAAGAATCGATTGATTTATTAAGCTTTACTTTCGGTACCCGTTTGAAATCCGCTGTTATTCTTAAAAGTCTAAAACCGTTCTTTCCAGTATCCTTTGAAATATTTCACTTCCCTCTTTCTTACGAAATCAGTAGACAGAACGACTTAATCCTGTCTTAAAACATTCCTAGAGGTAGCAGCCTGAACAAGAATATCGTGCAGAATTCTGCATCATTAGTATGCAAGGTGACCTTTGGACTCCCTGTCGTTTACTTAGCGTCTGCTACAGTGGAGTGAAAGAAGAGACGAAGATATACCTTGAATTCCTATCGTCCCAGAATCCCTACGGTATCACTGTGATACCCGTGCTTTTACGTTTCGAACGATGAGCGAGCTTTAGATACATACCCAGTCGGTCCCAAGTGCTTTAGGCGTGTGAGAAGGAGAACGAGTGAGCCGAGACAACAAATGCGCTGTTAACCGTCGTCCGTCTTTACTCTCGCTGAGGCACGTGTTCTCGGTACTGCTTACCATCACTGGAGCTTGCAATAGATTCAAGTCGGGTTTTGGGAGGGCGGGGAAGAAGAGGAATCTTGGTTCGCATATAGCTATCCTTTGGTTTTCCCCTC
Source organism: Typopeltis vanoorti (assembly GCF_054136105.1). NCBI lineage: Eukaryota > Metazoa > Arthropoda > Arachnida > Uropygi > Thelyphonidae > Typopeltis > Typopeltis vanoorti. The sequence continues at coordinate 154,166,461 of NC_143549.1, read as the reverse complement.
TGGAGACGGAAAATGTTTCTCAATTTCGCTTGTTGATTTGCAGAAAGAGAGTGCTTTGTTTTGATATTTGCATAGCAAAGTGGATGGTGAGTAAACGAGAAGGCTTTTGCTGGATGGGGACACTGAGGTCTTCAATTACTTCCCATAAAACTCTTGAAAGTGTAGAAAGCTAAAAAGATCCTGTACGCAGCGGAATTATTTGAATTAACTTGTTTTCTTTGAAGTTACAAGCATTTCCTAGTGCGACGGCATTTGTATGCACGCGAGCGAAGACTTCCGTGTGTTGCATTTTAACATTATCGGAAAAAAAAGCTTCATTATAGATAGAAATAAATTGACTAACAAGCATTTCCTATAATAAAAATAAGTATTTGTGCATTGAAATGTCAAGGCCAATTGAAAATCGAAGAAAAGAATTCTCAGTTGTTATTTTTCCCAGGAATAGATTGTTTTACCAATAGATTATAATTTGCAATTTTGTGTTATTTTTATATTTTATTTTGACAGCATTGTTTGAATATTCCACGATTTTCATTCTTCTCAACATTTTTTCTCAATGAAGTAATTAATCTATTGTTGACGTCTACATTTGCTTCACATTAAATTTTAGCTTCTCCTAATTGTTTACATTGCATCAATCTAGCTATTTTAGGTTGTCGCCTTTAATTATGTGCATGACAGTTGTTTCAACTATACTGGACTGTCACTTTCAATTGTTTCCAATTACATCCAATTCCCGTTCATTCTTCTTTTTATTCTTTCGATAAGACCGAAGTAGTAAGTTTTTTTTTTTATTGCTTGTCTCTTGTTGAAAATAAACAACATTCACTTGCAAATCAGTTTTGTATAAGACTGTTCCGAAGTTTCACGTTATTCGTTGCGTTAGGTAAACATCGTCAGCTTCACTTTTGCCTCTATGTAAATACAAGGAAAAGTGAAGTCATCCATTCCCCTTTTTTCTTCTGCCAGTTCTATCGACACGCAAGTTCGCCTTTACAGAAGAATTGAGGTTGTAAAGAAAAATTTAATCGGAGATCGCTATCGTGCAATCTAAATAGATCTCTGTGTTGCTTTTTGATTGGCGCAGTCCTTGTGAACCAAACTCCGTATTTCTTTGTTTCACTTGGCTGAATTGATTGCATAATCTGACGGAACTATAACCTGCAAATGCACCTCCACCTCTCCACCTTATCACGTTACAAGAGCAATAAGCTGATCGATCCAATCGTCCATTTTATTGTCAGATATTACGCCTTACAGAAAGTGCTATTTCTGTAATATTAGTAAACTTAGAAGGACTGTTGTTTATATTTTGAGTAGATGCATTTGCAAAGCACCTAACCCTATTCTACATCACTTTAGATGATTTTTATTTCCTTAAGGAGATAATTATTTTTCCAAACCATTCTTGATTTTGTGTAAAAAAAAATCCACCAATTGACTTACTAGGTTTGGTATTTGTCGAGACTTTAGGTATTATTTTAGTCTTTAGTCTTGTTTACGTGAGCATTGACAACATCCTTTGTCTAATGCCTAAAATAACTATTTATGACTATATCCTTTATCAGTGTTCTTCTTCCTTCATCAATTTAGTTATAAGCTGCTTATGTCACAACAACTTACTACTGATAATGGTGCCTTTTTGCTTTATTCCAAAATCTCCATCCTCACAATATCACTATTTGACAGCATCTCTTGATGCTTTGATGTAAGTCAATTATTGTCTATTAAATAAGATGAACGAATGTCTTAAATCCTCGAAGATTAATTCCTTTTCTAGTACTTACAAGAGAATGCACTTTCCCCCCTTCCGCTTTGCGCTGTTTAGAACCTACCCATAACTGACGCACGCATTTCAAACAGAATGGCTTCCATTATCGATGAGATGGAAACAACTTTTAGTATAATGGCCGGCACTTGAAGGATATTTGGAAGTAATTTAAAAGTAAAGTTGCTATTTTGCGAAGGAAAGACCCCCTTTACATAAGATTTTGCACTTTTTTTATTTCTTTACTCTAGAATGATGTTTAGAAATTCCTGTAAGCACTTGCTTTGAGAGAGAGAGAGAGAGAGAGAGAGAGAGATGCATGGTGTCTTATAGAGACAGCACGAGATAATGGAGACCACAGGTTGTGGGCAAGCTTTAAAACTGCTCTCATGATAGATGATGGCAGTATATACTACGCGTCAGTGGGAAATGAAGATCATAACGCGCTGTGACATTACCACCATCTTGCTATTGGAGACCTGAAGTGGCGCACAAGAAATCAAGTTCGGTTTCCAAGAAACCAACTTGAACACTAAAGCAGGATTATCAGCTTGCTTTACCCACGTTACTGGTGCTTTATGTGTTCAGTATGTTGCGGACGAGGGTTAACTTTAGAAATCTTATTCTCACTTACCAATAATACAACGTTATCAAATACTGTGGCGAAGATAGGGTTTTTAGATATATTGTTTGTACCTGTGTTGTTGAAATTCTTTAAAAGATACCACAATCGCTCGCAATTTCCTACTCTTTTTATATATAAATATTACTTTTAGTGTCTCATGCTCAAATTGCTTAGTTAATTCACCTAATGATACTATCCAGTTCCTATAGCTGGGGAATTTTGAATAATATCATCACGATTAATTAGCTTTCTGGAAAACTTTTTCTAAATATTTAATTCCGCAAATTGGATTCAAATTATATCCGTGAATTCAATACGAGTGAAAAACTTTCATTCTGTGTTATAATTATTAAAGCCAATTTTGGAACTCATTTTCGGTAAAAAGATGGTTAATGACTTACGCATGGTATCAGAATGGATCGCGAAGTTAATTTTTACCTTATTCGAATTAAAATATCAATAATGTGCAATGTGTAATTCAAATCGGTGTATTAAATTAGAACGTTATTTCTCTATTTGTAATTTTCTTCGCCTAACCTCTCTTCCAATCTAGTTTAAAATTCAATAAGCCTGATATTGTACAAAAGAGAAAATTGTACGAATAATCCAAACAAACCAGCACGATAAAAACTTCTTTACCGATGTATAAGAGTTGAGCAGATTGGTACAGATTTAACAAAAAAAAAAAAAAAAAAAATCCCCATTGAGTGTAGAAGAAAGTGTTACACGCAATTATTTCAGAACAGCCGCTCGGTGGCTGGTGAAGAAAATGGACGATTGAAAAGACACGTTATTGATGAATTGACTCTGCTAGTGAGTGGGCGATTAAATTGTGGACTAGGAGATGTACTGCCTGACAGAAAGAGTTATGAACGAGACGTTCATCATTCCTTGTCTTTTCACAAAGGTGCTTTCTATCGAACTGCAGTGTGCTAGCCTGGAAATGCACGTCCTGAGAACTTTTTCGAATAAAAAAAGAAAATCTTTGGCAAGTTCATGGGCTTAGAATTTTGCCGTCATAGTTTCTCGTAAGATAAATTAGTGCTCCGAAGAACTTCATTAAATAATGTAAAAAAATGCGTCCTCATCACAATATTTCAATAAAATTGTTCTAATTATCTTAATTAAACACCTAAGTAGCTAATTAATTAAAATAATGGTTAAGTTTTAAACATTGATTGTCTCCATCGAGGCAGTTTTTTTTTTTCCTTTCTTGTTTAGATCCGCGCATGCATTCACGCATAACCGTTTGTCCTCTTTCATTGAAACAAAGTTAATGGCAAGCATAATTCATTCAAAGATGTCCGAAAGTTATTTTAAGTTGGGAAGTTGGAAGATTTATTAGGAAGGCCAGATTGGTAGCCGCATTAATGAAGCTGACAAAACAATGTTAACAGTCCTTGGCAAAATTCCATCAGAAATCCTTAAAGCAGTCATGTAAATTGAGCCTGGAAATTAAAGGATTTTGAATGACTGTACGGGTGTCATAATATAATCTTCTTTAACTATCTGAATATTAGTTTTGTACCTAATTTTCTATGTATAGATTAGCAGTTCTAACTTACCGAAGTTTTCCCCTAAATGTTCCATTTTATAACCTGACATTTGGGATCCTTAGCGATAACTTTGTTCCATTGTCGGTAATTCTTCTTCTGCGTTGTTAAATTTATAGTTCTGGGTTTCCGCTAACTCCTCGATGGAATGTATATACTTGGAATTCCCAAAATTCTTAATTAAAGAACGGTTTCAACTACACTACTTCAGATCAATATGAGTATGCGTAAAAGATCCTCGTATTTACTCTCCAAGGAACAGATTAATTACCCGGTTAGCGAAATTGTAAGGCTTCACTGATCTTGATGTATTTGCTTGTGCAAAGTAGAACGTCAACTTTGGTTTACTTCCACTACAATAGTCACTTTATTAAATGCTGTCTTATAATGGCTTCTTTAAGGTTACTTAATAATATTCTGTTTTTCATCCTGCAACATAGGCAAACTGGCCAGAAGAGTATGAGGAATTAATAGACATAACACTTAGTTAATCAGCCGTAATTCTAAATACTCCAGCTCAATCCTCTTCAAGGATGTCACTACTCTCTCTCTCTCTCTCTCTTCCCTGAAAAGAATATTGAAACTTGAAAATAGCGCAAATCAGCCTTGGAACTCAATAAATAATTTATGAATAACATCAGTCCACCAGTTAAACAAATGGTTTTTCATGTCTATGCAAATGTACTGAGCACTTAGTTTCTTGTTTTTTCTGAATGCCTTCTTAGTGATTCAATCCCGGATACATGTCGCTCGTAATAAATACTGGCTGAGGATTCATCAGCAGTTGAAGAATGTCTGTTAACATTTCACAGCCCTTCTTCTTACCCTGTTCCATCAGATTCAATTTATCTGTCATTCTTCCTTTAAATGCATGAAGTGTACTAAGATATATCCTATTCAAAAGGAACTCACACACCAACAAATCAATATTTCCCGCGCACATTTCTCAAAAATATTTTAGAGCTTATTCTGATATACTCATTTTAATTGTTAAGGAAAACTGCATGCCGTTAGCAATTTATAATACATGGATAAAATGCCAAGGATAGTTGATGCGCCTTGTAGCTCTCAGATAATTTTGATTGGTACTGATGTTGTATGGACACGATTAATTTAATTTGCTCTATAAAATTATAAATAATAAACGACAAATTCTGTAGTGCATGTTATTCTCCCAAACGGAGAAAGAGGAACACTTTAAGTCCTAAGTTTTGAAAATCGATAGGCTACGAGCTCCACGCTTCACCATAATCGATACATTCGATTATGGTGAAGCGCGCAGTTATACGCAAATCGATAGAATTGTGTATAACTGATTTGTAGACCGAATTATGAGAGTAGGACAGAAAACTGTCTCCATTTTGTGTTCCTAACCCTAACTGATAGTATTATCTCAAATAGATAATGTTCTTGGGTGAATTTTCCGATGCGAATAAGTCCGGTGAGGGGGGACAACGTACTTGCCTATCTAATGATACACTAATTCGGAAACCAGTATAAAAATAAATCCTAAAAATGTATGTGACTAGTATTAAATCTATAACATCTTTCTTTTGTCGATCTTGCATAATGGAAGTTACCAGGAGCCTTACGTAGTCGCCATCTTTTCTTTGTATACATCTATAAAGATTTTGATAGTTTAAGGAATGTCATGACATGCATGCTATTTTTACATGATTTGTTAATGTACTTTGTTTTATTTCTTCCTCTGATAATAGTGAACATTATTGAGTACATACCAATAGTTCTTTCTGAAATTTTGAAGCATAATATAATAGTGAGTCTTTTGTTATAAAACTATTATAGCAATGAGATCTCACGATGGCCTTAACTGTTAGCACGGTATCGGCTACAAATAGGGACATAATTTGGTGCTTAATTAAGCTTGATATATTATTGTGATCGAGATTGTCTCAGTTGAAGCTTATTATTAAATTCATTGTGACACAGATAAATTCTCTTAATGCGAATTTTTTAGAAGCCTCTCTCTCTCTCTCTCTCTCTCTTTCCATATATTCTGTGCAGTTAGTCCCTTAAACCAAAGTCACTGAATTATTGTGATCTTGTGTGTGTGTGTGTGTGGTGTGTGTGTGTGTGTGTGTGTGTGTGTGTGTGTGTGTGTGTGTGTGTGTGTGTGTGTGTGTGTGTGTGTGTGTGTGTGTGTGTGTGTGTTCTTTATTACGTAGATAAGGAGGCTTCATGCGTCATTTCAACTGGAAACCGAGCGATTTAAAGAAGTCCCACCCCCTTCTTTAGTTTCTGCTACTTAAGCAGTCTTTTTGACACCACACAGATGCACGCGCATTAGGTTCTCTGGGCGAAATGTAAGCTAATCCCAGAAGTGATCTTCATAGTAAAACCTCAAACCCACTTAAATTCCAAGAAAACTTTCTCCAGTTGTTCGGTTGCTCTGGATTTTATCACTGTAAAGCGTACGAGCTCTTGGGAAAAGAGCACGCCACGATAGTGAGGTGCTTTGTGAGATCGATGGCAGAGGCACGTTCAGGTGTCCTCATTAGATTAGAATCCTGTTATCGTCCGTACTTTATGGTCTTCTCTTACTGTTCACAGCCATGTGGAAATGTATCGCAATCCACCATCACTTCAGACCATCTCCTTCATGTGAACTACGAGAGAGAGAGAATACGCCATATTCTTTTCAACCCACTGTTTGTCTCAAGTACGTGATATGGTTTCGATTTACTTTGGAAAGACTGTGCAGTGTTCTTAATAACGATGTATGTTCTTCGTGTATCTTCGGATATGGAAGCGAATGACTAGCAAGCAGTGAAAGTATTGAGCTACATTTGTATTGATTTTAAAAATACAGGAACTTATACATCTCAAGTTATGGGAAATATTTTTATGCTTGTGGTGTGTCTGTGGGTGGATTAAGAGGAGCGCTTTAGTGAAAGAATTTAACTTTGATTAAATTTCGCAAAGATATGAAGTCATGTTCTGACTAGGTCTGTAAGACTCGAGTGTGTTGATCGGGGATACCTTGAAGGTGTAATAATTTCATTCTGGCCGATAAAAATCATTCTTCTACTTCTAAATAATGATTCGAAGGACATAATAATCTGTACGCTTGAAATTAAAATTATTCTTTCATTATTTCGCAATATATCTAACTGATGAGAGTTGGGTTGTAGGAAATTACGGTTGGAACAGCTGAGGCCACGAGTCTTATATCTGTTAACCGTGCAGGTTTATCTGGTCAGTTTGCCTGCTTTACGGGATAAAAAAAAACTGAGTTTTTGAAGGGGGGGGGTGACCTTTTCACCTCAGTCAGACTAATGATAAGACAATAAATCTCAAAATGATCTCTTTAATATTACATTTTGTGAAACAATGCATTATTATTATTGCACTGAATACCTTGAATTTAGATCCGACTTAGGAATGAATCATACCAGAATGATGAGCGAAAAATTTAAATGCACTTTGAATTTTGAACATTTTGATGATCTTGAAAAAAAAGAACTTAAAAGCTTACTTTTGTTATTTTTTTTTCCATTTCTATAATATCTCCGACTGTTGGTACCACATATATTATATATATATTTCTGCGAAGAGTACAGTAGGATGTTGGCTTGCCGAGAAACTCAGAATACTTCTTTTCTCAAGATGCCGATGATAAGGTGCGTTTCGCTCTCCTAACCCTGCTCCCCCCTTCCTTTTCTCGACATCTTTAGTCACGTGCGCACACCTGAACGTTACCTCGACTCCTCTCACACCCCCACATATATCTGTGCCTCATTGATCTCCTTCAGTTTACCGAGCTCACACAAACCAGGAGTAATGTGTGACAAACGACCTGCCACGTGCTGTTTGTCAGCTCCTGCTGAAAGTGATCGGCACAAACAAGTGCAGTTAGCGGTCACCAACTTCCGACTCGCCTGCCGCTCCGAGAGTACATTTAGAAGATGTCGTTCCAGATTGATTTTGCTGTCTACACGTTCATGCGGATGGTGGGACTAATATGAGCGCGAGATTTCATATTGAGCCACTTCCATTTACTGCAAAGTAAAATTCTCGCTATTTGCGGAAAATGAGTGGGATTACAAAGATTAGAAGTGAGTGAGAAGGGACTTCTCTTCTTGTTCTTTCTAGAAAATGCATTTCAGATATGGTCATAGAAAAAGACATTTCCATTTCTCTGTCTACACTTAGTTTAGTCTTCGTGATCCACTCCGTTCATCTCCTTTGTGTGTCGCACTCTCCCATATTTTCTTTGTTGAAAGTAGTCTCGGCAACTATATTTCTACTTATCTGTCAACTCATTTTCTCTCTCTTGCTGTGGTACAATCATCAACTTTTACTTTCGCAATTTCGTTTCATTATTCCTCTCTTTTTTTCCATCTTTAGTCTATTTCACTGTCTTCGTATATTTGTGTTTTACTTTTTTTCGTATCTTCCATTTTGTTTGGGTTTTCTTTCACGTTTTATTTCCTCTATGTGCTGTGCGCTGATTTCCTTCTATTTACACTTTTCAATGCATTCAGAACGTATTGAAAATTTTCAATAAGGCCAAATTAAGACACAGGAAGATAATAGGATTCAGCATTTTGTTTCTCTCCTCCCATTTTCAGAACACGTCATATATATTATTCAATTCTGCAGTAATTGACAAAGACAACTATGTTTACTACTAAGTTAATTTCGTAGAGAATCACAGAATATATTCCGATATTAATGGGTTGAACGGTAGGAGGGTAATGGAAAATGGATTAAAGAAATAATGAATAAAAAGTAAATACTTCAATTACGTTTCGATATATCTCTAATGGAAATAGAAGCTCTTGGTTTGTTGAACCAGTAATGCAGGAGAAGACAGGTTCCACCGTCAGATATTGAGTTTCCTAACAAATGTTAATGCACCTTTTGCTCTTTAAATAATAGATGAATATTTCATGATGCATCACCGAAAGACTCCGTTAATTATTCAGTTAAACGATGCGTATCATATAGCGATTCTAATCACATCACATGGTTAACCAAAATGTATGTGCAGTTAATCTGGTTAAAAAGCAATATTTTAACCAAGCGAAGGCAAACAACACTTGCATGTTGTCACTTTTTATAGTTATGTTTGTATCCATAAAATCTGTATTTTAAAATTGACTGCTTGGCTTAACATAATGTTTTATCTAATTTCACTAAACCAATCAAGAGATAATCAATTTCAATTATTCATTCTCATAATGTTAAATATTTGCAAACAATTCACAAGAGATTTGATTTTATCAACAGACGACATCTCAAGACTTAGTTTTCATCTAAACAATTTAATTGCGTATTAGTTTAAGAGTGTTGCAAACATTTTGACTGTTGAGTAGTTTCGATTTACTGCAAAAGATAAAACAATAATCTTATTATGGTAAATCAAAGATTTGGCATAAGCTCATTGCTATTTCGTACTGTATACTTTAACACGTATTAACTATTTTCACATGCATGCATTTTATATATTAAGTAAGTGCTAATACTATTATTTCTAACTTTTCACGTTTTAAAAAGGCATGCTATAATTGTAACCATGACAACAACCTATCTCACAAACGGAGATACTGTCTCAACCAGTTGCTATTGAAGTAGAGATAACGTATCAAGCACTGAGACGCATTCACAGATCTGATTGATGATAAGAAGCATCACAACACGTGAATGTCTTAAAGACAGCAATCTTTCATACTTAAGTGAAGAAGCTGCTAACGAATGCTTTGCTGGAAACGGAAAAAGAACGTGGAAAAGATTGAACATCTGGATTACTTCCACGATATCTAAAATAAGAACTTTGGTTAGAGATTTTAATGTGATAGGATTGAAATCGATTGCAGAAAGTAATGGTGGGTATTCCAAAGAGCCTTCTTTAGCCACCAAAGAATGTGATTAACGACAATGACAAAGAGAATGCGACATTTCCATTTCTCTCGGATGCTTGGCGTGTCCTAATTCACAATAAGAAAAACAGAAAATGGCATTTTTTTTGCAACTTATGCTTTTAAGTGCGGCTGGATTGAAATATTTTAGACCTTATTTGTGAGGAAAGATAAATCACTTTTTCAGGATAATAACTTTCCTCTGCTTGATGGTCCAAGCACGTGCGTGCAGATTTCAGTCAATGAATGAAGTCTTGTCTGTCTGTTATGTTCTGTTATGTCTGCAAATATAAACAAAATGGTTCAGTACTACTCATTTTAGTTCAATATTAAAAGAAAAGCTTTTTCTATTTGCAAACTTAGTTATTCTTTCTCCCATATTAATAAGTTTACTAGGAATAAACATATTACCAATAGATAATTCGTTTGATCAAAAAATAGAATAGAATAAATCCTTATTTTTCTCTATTCTAAAAGCACGTATCGACGTTTTTGACAAACTTAACGACTCTTCGATTTAATACTTATTACCACTGTACAATGTGCAGAATAGCGAAGAATGCACAAAATATCTTCGCTCTCGGCTGTTTCTCATCTTTTTCCAACACTGAAATGTCCATTGTACTTCCATATTTCAAGCACTTGCTCCTTTATTGCAGAAAATAGTACACGGTGCTGTAATTTGATATGCCATCAGTTGGGATGCAACATCTGAAATGATCGCGTTAAAAAAAATGGTAATGTGATATGCCAGAAGTTGTGCAAATTCTGGCATATCGCATTACGTTTCTTCTGGTGCTTCAGTTTACGTATTTACCAGAAGAAGAACACTACGTGATATTGAAGTTTATACTGCTATCAAAAATTTTAAGTGAAAATAAAATTTAAATGTCATTTTATACTCTGAGGGCGTTTCAGCATGAAGCACATGATTGGTAAATGGAATTTACTCCATTGAAACTGTTTTTATTACCTTAACATTTTTGTTAATATTTTAGTCTGCAACTTCTTTTATTTATTTTCAGATATTAATTAGTTGTTTCTATAATACTTATATTCAGATATTCATTAATTGCTACATAATTATCAAATACGTAGACACTCGCCTCATGACAACAGTACACGTATCAGTGTGTTTTTCAACGATTTCAAGCTTTGAGCAAGATTCTATGAGCAAAATTTGTTGTAATCTCTTTCACTTAACCGATATTCTGTGCTTTAGAATGTGGGTTCGAATCCTACTCTAAACAATTCAAAGTCTTTAAGCGCATACATTTCATTTTATTGGAGGTTTAAAGCTAATTTAGACCTCAAGTGGTCCACATTTGGTCCGTAAGCAAGGTCTCTGGATTAGCTAAGCCTTAGCACAATATTTATTTTTTTTAAACTTGTCTCTGTTGGGATTAGCACAAAGAGCAAAATCTTCCGAATATCCTGCGCTATTTGGCACATCCTTTAAATCAGTTAACATGGCTCTCTGATGGTACAGCTTGGAGACATGACAGCATTTTTCTTTTGTTTATTTACTAATATGTTTCCAAGTTATCCTATCCAATGATAGAATAACTAAATCAGCTAGTTCACTGCGTATTGATCCTCTAGAGGAAAGATTTCTAAAGCGCTCAAAATTTTTATTTTTATTCAAAATGGAGGTCGTACAGTTGAAGTAGTTTAAAAATTGCTGCTCTCTATGATCCATCCAGAATATTACAATATTCTTTACTGACTCGATCAACCTTCATGGGTACACCACATATACCGGACTATCACATATTCCCTACTTGTAATATGAAAGAAGTGTCATTCAAATAACAAGTGTCCCACATAAGAATTTCAGTTAACTCGCCGTATGTTGAAACTCTCTGAAATGTTGTCTGTGTGTCTGTCCGTGTCCTACGAATATAGCGCTTAAACTCTCAGATACTGGCAACTTTCAATTCCTTACAGTTACTGAATGTATATCTCATCAAGTAGCGGAGGCTAATATACAAGTATACCATGTCACGCACGGTTTGTGCATGTGAGATCCTTGTTTCATTTTCTTATGCGATGAATTAAACTAGCTAGCCTGCAGCATTGTGATTCTTGAACAGTTTCTAGTGATGGGCTTCAGTTTAACTATTTTCACCTGTTGGGATGTCGTTTATTCTGACAAGCGACATATTGGAATTAAGCTACCATCCATGGCTAATGACATGCTGAATTCCTGACATGACTGTTGACTTTAAGTCAGGTTCGGTGATAACAAAGAACTTTGTCCTCGTAAAAGACGTTTCAGTTTGATCTCTATTGCACATATCTCTCCATGGATGTTATGTAACATATCTTGTGAAACTTTATTGGTGCGTGAACTTGGAATATTCCTCCAAAGAAATGCGTCAAGCTACTTATTTGAAAACTGAGACCATATTACATATTACTAGTATAATGAGACACTGGGGATCTTCGAATCGCATGAAACTTCATAGATGTTAGTGTTATGTGTCCCTAGTTTTTCAATATATGTGTTTCTTCGTCAAGACACATATGGCGGAGTCTCAATGTACCAATCACTCATGTGACAGACGCAGCAGTTTAGGTGGAAACATCTCCTGACAGCACTGAAAGTAGCTTCGTATTTTAAAGGATCAGAGTTCGTATATACTGGGATTCAAAATGCGTAACCTTTTCACCCAAAGCTCTAGGAAGCTCATATTTTAAATCTGCTTGAACGCACACTTCAAGAAACACAGAAATAGGTCACACTTTTTTTTTCAGTCAGTATTTATTAAATAGCGTTTCATGTATGACATAACGATGAGCTTCACCATAGGTTCTGGTTTGGCAATTAATGATGTCGCGAAGGAATATAGAAATTTCTTCAATTTTCTATTCACTTTGAAATATAAATACATGTATTCTGTATTTCACCATTAAACAGTTTATTCACAGACAGTGCACTTCGTTTATTTTTACTTCTACTTCTGAATTTTCTATTAGAAAATTCAGAAAATTTAGTTTTATTATAGAATAGCAGTCAGAAGGATTTTTGTCTTATGACAAGAATTATAATTTCACTATTGCATACTAATATTGAAACCTTGCTAATATTGGTCTCAAACCGCTTTCGTCGCTTTATTTTATTATTTATTCATTTATTTTTTTATTATCTTGGACTAAGCCTGGAGAGTACTTTATCTGGTACCATTCACGCACCTTCCATCCACTGAAATATTACGTTAAGAAAGTGATCAGATACGCAACGGTCCATACGTTCATCAAGTGGGTTACATACCGCATTACCACGACGGAGAATCCAAATTAACTCATCTGTTTATTCGGTAATATTTCTTTTATTAAACATTTAAATAATATTGTAGATATAAGAAATCTATATAAAATATATATGTAACTTTTACAAAAAAAAAAAAGTTAATTGATTGTCAAGAGAGATGCGTTCGAACTTCTGCTGCAGTGTGAGAGAAGTATTATTAAGATTACACAGGCAAAGTGGATACTAGATCCAACAATATTTTAAAGGCAAATGTTTATAGAAACTAAGAAAGTTTCGTACTTTTACGCACCGAACAACAGATCACTTACAAAAAATACATTTCTCTGACATTTCGATTTCCTTAGTACTGAACAAGAGTTTTTACTCTCTTAACATTTCTGCCTGGTCTCTTAAGAGAACCAACCAGTTCGAAACAGCTGTCAGGCCAGTGAAACATTTATAACATGCACTAATAAAAGGCGGATATAAGTACTCTTGGGAAGGCGCTCATGTCTTTTAAGTAGTGCAAGCTAAGGCAACTCAGGGATGCCGAGGATTGTATTATTGTAAACTCTCAGTTTATCTTACGAAACTTTTATAGTTTCTACAAACATTCGGCTTTGAAATAATGTTGAAACTAATATCTACTTTGCCTATGTAATTTTACATGGCTGTAATGAAGCCTTTTGGCTATTTCTTTAGTATTATTAAGGTTTTACAAACGGTGCGTAAATCAGTCCAGAGAATATTCCTTATGCTGCTGAAATGCAAGTTTCTTTTTCTACAAGCAAACAAATAGACTGTACTGAGGACTCTCAGAGTTTCATAAGTTAAAATATTTTAGTTGTTTTAAGACAATGTAAATAATCAGCCAACCCATCCACATAATGATTGGCATGAGAACATTTACAATTATCATTCAAATGTTCAATCACTGAGGTGTTCATCGTTTCTTTGAAAAGTTTTATTATGTGGACGTTTTAAGTGTTTTACATGCATTCCACCGTGCTAACTGTTTTAGCATTTCGTATTATTTTCATTAGAAGTAACCATCGTTATAATTATAAGTGCTTTCATAGTGAAACATTATAATAATATTAATTATAATAATAATATATAATAATATTAATACATTATAATAATATAATAATATATAAAACATTATAATTATAATAATAATAATTATTATTATAATTGTTTTAATCTATCTTCATGTTCTTTTTCATTAGAATTTTCACTGCGTTCAATTGTTTGAAATATTTTACTGATTTAATTGTTTCAAAGGAAAGCTTTACGTAATTTCACTGTTTGAAAATTTCGTTGTTTCATTGTTTGCAAGTCCTCATTGTATTCTTTTCATCTTTGGCAACTTTTATTGCTATGATTATTATAATTTTGAGTGTACAGTATATTTCTAGCATTTTATCATAATAATTATAAACCTCCACAAAATATTTGTGGAGGTTTATAATCTGAGAAAATGATCTGAGAACGCTGTTTTGAAAAGTAGTGCCTGAAAATATATAAAAAATAGTTACCCACTGATGATGCAAGAAACCCTCTTTTCGTCTGTAGCTTATTTACTTTGATTTAACTTTCATGAGATTAGGGATGCATTGAGAAAAAAAAATCTATTATGAAGTTATTTCTATGGATGGATATCGTCGAAATAAGTTATTTTGTAAGAATGCGGCGCGTTTTCTGTAGAGAGAGGAAGGAACCTTAATTACACCTTTTGAACCATCCCTTCTTCTTTGTCTGGGAATTTCTGCAGGGCGCTTCACAAACGCTTTCAAAAGTTTTAAACCTAATACATTACGAGAATGATTTCCATCAGCAGAGCTTCATTTCACTTCCCCCCACCCCCTTGAGATATTTGGCTCGGTGCCTATTCCTTCAAATACCCATGTGATAAATGCTTCTACTTCTAGTAAGAGCTAACGGGGGATTTAAGGCAAATTCGCCTTATATTGCTTTTATCTGTTTAAGCGATACAGTCGCCAGCGTGCATTCTGTGCTGGTCTAGACGGAAACGTTAAGCGATAAGGAGAACTTTTCTTACTTTGGAAACTACGACTATTAATTACCAATGTTTCCGCTGCTATTGTTCACAAAATAATTATATAACTCGAGCTCTTTGTAGCAGTTGCAGATTCATCTTCCGCGCCCGTAATCATATACTGTCATGGCTGCAGGCTTATTGTTTTATTAAATATTCTCTCATCGCTATTGATGGAACTGTTCAATGCAAGGATACTTGGATTTGCAAAAATTGATTGCTAAAAACTCCCCCTGTCTCGTCAGCAGAGAGATGGAAACGATTATGGAGTGCTCTTTACTTGGTGACAATAGTAAAGAAGTCATGAAAATGGCTGGAGAGAAAGAATTTGTTTTTATTTGGTTTTCTGAATTTTTCCTAACACTGTTTTTTCTTCTACAATATTTCCACTGAAGAATAATAAACACGATGTTATAAACTTATTATTTTCAATGAAAATAAAGAAAATTGCAAACGTAATCAAACCAGGAATGATTATTTTGTGTGTATTTGTTTCTATTTTAGTAAGGCTTAGGTTTTTGAATTTTACTAAATGAAAATTCTTAAAACTGAAGTACGGAACTACTTTCTTGAATTTAAGGACATTAAGTGGAGAATCTTCTCTAATCCAGGCAAGCTCATGCATTTTAAAAGAAACTTGCTTAAAGACTGTAGAAATTGACACTAAATTCGAATTGCGCTCTTTAGATTGTGTTTACGTTTATTTATTTATTTCGTATGCTGATACAACGACCTTGAGGCCTCTTTTATTGGGAGGTATGGCACCACCTCAATCCTCCCCAAATTTTATCCGCGCTCGGGACCGGCATAGCTGATGAATCAGGCCCTATGGCTGGGTCTTAAGTATTCCTAACTTTAATCTGTGTGTTCACGGTGCCGGTTTGCCTGTTCCGGAGGACGAGTTTCCGGGGTGAAAAAACCCACTACCTCTGTATGAGACCAGATAAAGGTTCCTCACGTCACTGATGGGAATCGAAACCAAGTCTTTCCGACCAAAGGGTTTCGTCTATAGCGACTAAGCTAAGGAGGCTCTTGTGTTTATGTGAAAATTTGTTACATAAAACATAAAATATTCTCTGAGTTTGAAATTGATAAAGAGAATCTGTGTAAGTCAAAAAAGCAGCGAGTGCATATATAGTCTTTTGTCCCAAATAAAACAGTAATTCAATTTCTATTCAATAAATCGAAATAAAACCGATAATCAAACATTTAAAGGTAAACAATGGATTTGAATTTTCGGCCCTCAAAAGAATCAGCGAATTTTTTTACTTTAATCCGAGAACTAATAATTTCAGTACGATGCTTGGTTATATGCAACTTCCAAAGAAGCGCCGTTTGAATCGGCTAGAAATATACGATCTTATTTCTCATTTGCACTTTGCACTTTGTTTGTTTGTTTGTGTGTGTGTGTGTGTGTGTGAGAGAGAGAGAATAATTCTTGAATAACAAAAGATTTAATTAATACGATAATGGTTTCCTATTTAAGTTCTAAACGGGAAGGAAATTGCGTTCTTTGATAATTGCAAGATAAGAAACGCCTTATAGTTTCAAGAGGGTTACAAATGCTCTTAATGCGATTAAGAAGAGTTTCTTTATAGCCAAAAATGGAAGTCATAAAAGTAAAAAAGAAATTCAAGCCATTAATTTTTATCTGCGTATCTGCAAAATTCATTTTTTCACAACTTACAACCCTGTAAGTGCTATTAACTTAAGACAATAGCCTGAGAATCTATGAATAGCACTCGGCAAACTAATTACAAAGTATAATAGAGATGGGCTGGAAGCAAGTGAACACATTATCGTTAGAAAACGAACTAATTACTCAGAACTACGTGATGCACCTGCAGCTCCTATATATTTTAATATTGAGTGATTTAAGAGTCACATTTTGAATAAAAATATCTGACATAACCAGCTCCATCTAAAGTAGATTACTTTAAGTTAACACTCATATATGCTCGGAAAATATGCTCATTGTCAATTGAAAACACATGGCACTCATTAGTGTTAATTTTCAACAATGGACAGTATATAACAATGAAAATCTAGTTTGATGCTAAACATCATTGACTGTGTTTTTTAAGTTTTATTTTGTTGTAAGGTTTTGAATTTGAATTATACCTGTTGCGAATATTAGTTAAGATAGCTTCAGTCGAGTAGATCAGAAAAATGATATAAGGCAATAAAATTGGTTGCAGAGTGAAACAAGCCTATTTTGAGGAAATACGATTGCTTTGAAAATAAGTCTAAATAAAAGTTACCAATGTAATTGATTTTCTAATTTAACGATGGGATGAAAGAATCTGAATGCTTGCGGAAATTCGTGTTTGCAATTTTAATGAAGATCTAAGTTAATAGAGAATTCATTCATCATGAAGGATTAATGCAGATAAGCTGTCTTTAACCAATCTTTACAAAGTGAATACGACTCTCATCTCATCAACTCATCTTATCTCGGACTATTTCGGCTTGGTATTACAGACTTGAACATTTTATTTATTGTTAATCATAACATATAATTTCGAATCGGTATGACAAATAATGTTTCAAATTAAAAGTTATCAAATTTAAAGCAAAATTTGATATACTTATGTAGAATGCTGATTTCCCAAATCATATTTTGCACTAAAATTTACTAGCAGAGCGTATTTTATGCGCACATAGATGGACCGACACATGATCATGAACTGACACGTCTTTTTCTCTTTAGATAAAAGTAAAAACGATTGTATATGAAGAAATTTATACTTAATCGATATGTACGGTAAAATATAATAAATGATTATATGTTAGGAATAAATAGTCAGAAAGGGTAATGAAAAAAAAAACATATCAGAAGCCTAGATCAGATCTTGAGCATAAAGTATAAATCTCTTTTAACGAAAGAACTTAAACGTCGAAAAATATAAATGCTTTTCATGAGCTATAATAATTCAGCTCAGTTCACATTACCATTTGCATAGGAGTCATTTTGATGAAAGCCATCAATTTATCATGTTGACTACCAACAAGGGGTTGTTCAAAATAGCAAGTCATTTAAGCATGTAGGAACATTGCACACATGTGGAATCTGTTTGGTGTAGACCAAAGAGAAATAATACCTATTACCGTAAATCATGCTTGCGTCACTTTTAGTTATGCAAGTGTCACTTTTGTCCATTACAAGTTTTATTTCCTTTTTTCCGCTCACGTATTTTACTCGTTTAATCTATACCACAGGCTCCTAAGCTTTCGGTTCAAGACATGCTTCGTGTCTCAGTAATTTTCACGGCGCCCCTCGGAAAATGAACACTCGATATAGCATTTTGCAACACAATTCTCCAAATGGAAGGACATATTAATTATATAATTACAGGAAAATAATTATAATGATAATTTTAATAAAAACACTGTCTCATGAAAATCGATGTGTTAATCACGTATAAAAAATGATCCTTAAGAAACGATTAAACTTTCCTACTTAACGTGATCGGTATTTCAATAAAGTTCGTCTTCCTCCCTTTTTTTCTTCAAGAATTAACGTAACTGATGCATATTTCTTTGCATCAGTTTCTTTGAAGATGGAATGCTTTCTTGATTAGAATAAGTCCTTGGACACTCTTCTTGGGATCTGACTGCTGACAACTTTAGGTATGCAGACTGAAATAACTTTTGACTCGGGGAGATGTTTTCTCCGCTTCAAAATAAACTTTTAGAATTTTTCTTCTTCGAATCCTAAGAACTTGAATTTATTCTCTGGGCATTCACTTTTGATACTAAGGTTTGCATTAATAAAAACGTTTCTCTGCTGAGGATCTTCAGAAAATGAGATGTTTTCTCTATCTTAAGAAGAAATATGAACTGCGTGAAATTTACATAAAATTTGGCACAGAGCACGTGCAAGATATTCGAACTCCCCAGCAGCTATTCTCCTATCACTTCCGCATGACTAACCAGGTTTTTTTGGGAGGGCGTTTCGTCAATATTGTCAATCGATCTTGAAATTCTTTAGAGACTCCTGGCGGCTTCCGCTCCCTTGTCTTGTCATGGATTTATGCTCAAGTCTTTCCGCTAATTGCGGCATTCCTTTTAAAAACTTTCTTTCTCGCACCTCTTTATGAGTCCCTTTTCTTCCTTTTAGCGAATTGTACATCGTCAGTGTGTTCGCTAAACCCCTAGGGGTTCATTAAATGCTATCAGTAGGGGAAACTCCGTCCATTCAACCTAACAAACTGAAGTGCCCGGAGAGAGATCTTAAGTTAAAGTAATGAGGGCGCAAATAGATTGTTGTGTAGTAAGGAAAAACGGTGTCATTTCTTCAAGGACTTACTTACAACAGGATGTCTAAATTACGTTTAATTTTAGCATTTTTCTTTCACAACTCGTTCAGAGTTGCAGCAAAAATCCAATAATGATCTCTCTCTCTCTCTCTCTCTCTCTCTCTCTCTCTCTCACTCTCGTATTAAACTCAACTACAGGACTTGATTAAACAAGGAAATGCCTATGGGTTTTCAGTTTGTAATCCATTTTTTCGTCTTTTTATGGTCCTTTGACGCATTTTTTCTTTATGAATCTTTTATTCATCTTATTGAGCGCACAAATGTCCCAAAGTTCATTATATCTTTTGATAGAGTTTTGGCTCCTTTATTTCCATCATTACACGTCTTCAAATACTCTTCCTCAATATATGACCAGTTTCTATATTAAGTCTAGTAACCTACATCGATGTAATAAGACTACCTCTGAATTTATTTGTTGTTTTGTTTCTAATATTTATTTATTTATTTATGCGCTTTTATATATGAATAACGAAGTTTGCAACCATCTATTAGTACATTTTCTTTTACGGGTATGTCTGTTATTTATTTGACTAGTAAAAGTTGAACACTATTACGAAAAATAAAGCATAAAATTACTGAACAATTTTCTTGTTCAAATTACCATAATTGTTGCTTGATTCATGTCGAAATTTATGAAGAAAAAAAAACAGCGTGTAACTTTAGGCGTTTACTGTTGGAACTAGGACTACGATTGTACCTACTCTTTCTGGTATTCAGATTTATCAATACCAAGTATATTTTTATTTAACCCTACTCATTCCATACTTGGAGTCGCATAATACGTTTATAATCACTATTATCAGCATCGTTTATATACGTTTATAATCATAATCAGTTTAGAACGTTCACTAAACATGAACATTTTCTGAAGTCACTTCGGGGAAAGCAAGTGGTGGTCGTACAAAGGACAGTGATGTCTAAGGATGTCTACCACATCCAGACATTCACAAATATCCATACAGCTTGATGGGATTTAAATCTACAACCTTTAGGTTGGAAAGTGGAAACGATATCCGCTTGTGGAATCACAAGGTTTGGTGACTGATACATATCCGGTAATTTTCTCTTTGTATTTAAATTTAATCGATGTTTGTATTATTTCGCATGTCAAAACAGCGTATCCTTTATATATATCAGATTCTTTAAAATAATGCTGATATTCTGTTCGTATTAGCCATTTAAGATGTTAAGAAAAATTAATTGTGGTAGGCAGGCGACGTAGTAGCGAGAACTTCTGTTTATGCACTCTACTAAGTGGAAAAAGTAAGAAAGCCAGAAAAATTTGAGATTTAAATTTGTGGAAATAAGTTGACCACACCGCAAAAAAATCGTCTCAACTTAAGCGTTTCTTCAAAATAAAAAGATAAAAAGGAGCTTGGTTGTTTGTTCTTTTTTGTTTGGCCTTTGACTTGTAAAAAAGCTGTCTCAATCTTTTCGCTAATCTGCCTACGATGGACTGCAACCGCAGCAATTTTCCTTCAATGCCTCAGAATTTTATTCAAATAGATACGAGCGGAAGTGAATTGCTTTTTTTGATCAAAGTTTATAACTGTATCACTTCAAGCAGAAAAAGAGGTGAACAAAAATGGGTTGAACTTAATCGAGGTCTTTTTCATGTTGTTGGCTAACTTAAATCATATTGAAGTTGAGTCATATTTGCTCCCTAGCGGAAAACTTCACTTACAAGACAAATCTTTTTGTCTTGTAATTTTTTTCAAAGGAACAGTTTTACATGGCATCATTTTGTCGGAATAAATTATAAGCCGATTATTAAAAAATCTATTTCCTTTATCACTTAAACATATTTTATCATTAAAATATTTATGTGTCATTTCGTGTACTTCAGCTCAGATCCACATTATAACTTTATTTTTATTTTTATAGAATCATATTCTTTTTTCTTTTGCCAAACCACATAGACAGGGCGGATAAGGTCCTATTCCCTCAGCCATACGGCTGGTGGAGGGGAAGCTATACGCTACCATACTAGGGAGATGATTATGAGCAAGGTGGTTTCCCGTTGCCGTCCTTGTCGTAGTATATTTTATGACTGTAGCCGTGTGTGTGTGTTCACGGGACCAGTTTGCCTGTTTTGAGGGATGAAAAACCAGAGTTACCGGGAGAAAAAACCTCCGCATACGTATGAGACCGATTAATTAACTCACCTTTAGTCGAAAGAGATCTGATAAAGGTTACTCACGTGACTGACGGGAATCGAACCCAGTCTTTCCGACTAAAGGGCATTGTCTATACTGACTGAGCTACGGAAGCTCCGCGGATGAGGTCATAGAATGAAAAAAAAAATTTTTTAATAATAAACGAATAAATAAACAAATAAAAATCCTACATCCTCCTCCTATTTAACCAATGGTTGTTCTGGACTTTTCCTCAAAATGAAATCACGCTGTACACCTGTAATAGGCATAACTGTGTTAAACTATGAAAATTATTTCATTGATAATTTTTATAAGTGATCAAAAGATCGAACTTCCCGTTTTACTTTACTGCACACCAAGATATAGCGAGAAAGAATGGAAATTTAACGTTTTCTTCATTATGTTCGACTTTATTACTAGCTATCAGTCGTGTTCACTTGACCGCAAAATACATTAAAATAATTTTGATCATTTTATTATAAATAAATGGAATTTTATGCGTTATTTGAGAATTTAAATTATTAAACATAACAAGGAACGATATCCCAATAATAAACAAGGAATTGCAACGAGCATGACATCATGTATTGAAGCAAAACTAGGTGTTGTTATAGGATGTAACGAAAGGTAAACTGGATTGAGAAGAAAGGAAATTAAGCAAACCACATCGACCTTTGCAATAGAACATGGTTTATCATCATATTAACTGCACCATTCAAAGAAAATATAAACAGACAACAAACAATTGGCAAAATATTAGTATTAACAGAACTCATTGTTGGAAATATAACCTGCTGTTTTTAGCTCAAATCAGGATAAGTTTCCTCGCCATAACACCACCATTGCAACTTACCCAGATACAATGATACATTCTGGTAAGTTTTAATGCACCCATACACTCAGTCACTTGATATGCAGAGCACGTATATCATGGTTCTGCAATTTTCAAAGGGTTTTCCGTGCAATCACATTGAGCTCTACACCCTGTGAATTACTCCGTCCAAAGCATTGTTTGAAGTGCTGTCTCTCTTCTGTGTGTGAAACCGAAGCTCTGGAATTCAGTATAATGCTATATCGCAATCTTGTATATCTGTGGATGTCCCAGTCTTATTCCCGAAAAATGGAGGCGTTTGATATTTTTTAATCATAGGATAAGAATATGTTCATTGTAATATGAACTTGGTAGACCAATTAATCGTTTCAAAACTGTTGATAAGCTTCTATGTTTGGTTACTCTTTCTTCCTCTGGGCATGCGACATTTTGTTGATATGTTCGATATTATTCGAGTGTAGTAAAAAATAACGGAAACTAGTTACCTTTTTAAGAACTGGCTTTATAAACAAGGGTTAATTATGTAGCTTACGCTCAAGCCATCCCGCTGTTTCATATATATAGCTGCTACTGAACCTATAAATTATATGACAGTTTTAGTATGTTACCTTATGTCGGCTCGTCTGCAGTTGCTTTGCTTCTATTGAAAAGCTGTTTGTAGCATAATAAAGATACACGAACAACACACTTAGCCAGAAAACTAATTGAGGTGTAGAAACG
Organism: Typopeltis vanoorti; assembly: GCF_054136105.1. Lineage (NCBI taxonomy): Eukaryota > Metazoa > Arthropoda > Arachnida > Uropygi > Thelyphonidae > Typopeltis > Typopeltis vanoorti. The sequence continues at coordinate 154,143,294 of NC_143549.1, read as the reverse complement.
AAAAGAGTACTACGCCATTCAAAATTGGATATCAGGATCGGAATAGAAAGGCTACCAGGTGATTCTTAATATAAAAAAATTCCAAAAATTAAATCTGGGAAAAGCTCAAATTTGGACTGAATTTATCGATTTCCATTTAAAATATGACAGTTTTAAGAAGGACTCTCTACTTCGGTAAATATAATTCTTTTCATTGTAGTGTTTGGAATTATGACAGAAAACAAATTGAGGCGTTTAATACAGTATTTTTGTTAATTGTATGAGTTTTGTTGGCTAGTTTATTTGTTTTCAAAGGGAACAACCAAGTACCCGGATTTACAACATAAAAATTCTCCCATTTTTTTTAATGAGACCAACTTACATTCAATTAAATGGCTTTTGTAAAGGTTAATCGCGCCCTAAACTACATTCGAAGACACAAGTCGTTCTACACTGAAGAAATTCGATTTTATTTGTTTTTAACCACGTCATCATATAAGCTATTCCTAAGATGAGTAAGAAGATACAGATGGTTTTAATGTATAATGATTAAAGCAATTAGTAATAATTCTGGACTACAGTGTGAATTGTCTAGAACACTGGGATACTGCAGATTAACCAGAGGGGGGGGAGAAGTTAACCTCTCGCAACTCACTCCCACTCATCCAAACCCATCTGCTCTAGACTATACAGTGTTCTGTACGTTCTTGGTGTGTATCTTCCCTCGATCGCCAACGATTTTATAATATACAAATATTAATATTAATAAATTAATTGAATTGCAACGTAACACTAAAGTAATTAAATTCAACTTTTTTCTTGTTTTATTTTTCTTTAAAATAATCTGTGATTTATTTGAAATCATCATGTTTGTTCAGTTTTGCCAGTGACCAATGCGTTATTCTCTCTGTTTTTGTCTTGTGCTGTCTAAAACGTTTCGCTTACCGAGTGTCACCGGTGATGTTGTTAGTAAACAGTTTCCGAAAGAAAAATCTTCAATATTTTCTTTTCAGAATTTATTTCAATTCTTCCGATTTCTTTTTCCTGCGTCCTTTTGAGACTTTTGAGAACTGGCATGTGTGCAGGATAAATCGGAAGCGAGAACAGGGAATTCTCCAAGTATAATTTTGTGCTTCGGCTGCCAAAAGTAATATTTCCAACAGAGTCCGAAAGGATTCATGGAAACTGTCATCTCTCTTTTGTGATTCTTGCAGTTGACATTTAAGGAACCGTGTATGGGGGGTGGGGAAAACTATGGCAGTTACATAGATCACGTTTAAAGCCAGGATTCCGTAAACGGTGATTGAAACATCGCTTTTATGTTAGGACAGTATAACTTCGACCTTTCAACTTCAAAACTTTACCGATGTGGCTCTGAAACTTAAGTTAATATCTTTGTTCTCAGAAATAAGAAGAAGAAATCACCTCCAGCGAATATCCACCGAGTTTTCGCGATGGATATTCTGTCCAAGTTTGCTGCAGATTTTGGAAACGGATCTTAGAAATAGAATTTATTTATTTAATCAGTATTTATTCCGTACTAGAAGGTATTAGAAGAAATGATTTAAAAAATTTAACTATTTTGATTTTTTTAAATTAATTTAAACAAAAATACATCAAAAATAATTTTTTATTTTCTTAATTCAAGTGGTTATAATTTTGGACTAACAGAATCGTTATTTACTTTCTTTTTTTTTTAGACTAATAATCCCATGAAATTAAAGCCAGAAATTCAGTCTTTAAACATTTGGTCGTTTATCTGAATTACTTGATAATAAAAGACCGCACAAATTACTTCAAGCGTCAAAAACAAATAGAAATCATAAAGATCTAGGTCAGTGCAATTGAGTAGATGATGATTTGGTGCTCATCATCTACTGAGCACTGCAAACTCATTTCGTCATAAAACCTGAGCGATTTGGGATCGTGAAAGCTTCCCTTGGAGTCCAGAGGTGGGCACTCGGAACATGGTTGAAAACTATAACTGAAAATAAAGAAAGCCCTTTTTTTCTGGGTAAAAATTGAAAGGGGTTCTTAAATAGTGTCTTGAAGAAGAAAAAAATATTGGTTAGTAACATTTTTTTTTTCCGAAAATTTCGTAATTATTTTGTACTCATAATGACACACACATGCAGAGACGATATTCATATTTTAAAGTCAATTGATGTAAATGTGAAACAGCTTTACTTTTGATCGCAGTGCTTTCGTTGATGTTTCTTTTGTAATTCATACATGTTTATTTTTTTCATCATCTACGATATCTTTATATAGTTCAAATTAGAAACACTATCTTCAAAACGTTTAGCTATATTTCTTCTTTTAATTACATTTTTATAGCAGTTCTACCTTTGAAACGGTGAGAACGTTTATTATGCTGATATGAGCGGACTAAATTTATATCAAGACGAGGAAAGTTTTGCTTATAAATCCCGGCAGGTTGCATTCCTCAGAAGGTCTACTCTTATGGACTCTGCAAAAGGAATGGATAGACTGCGTTTCGTTAGAATTTTGGCTAAGACAATTAAGCCTGAAATGTAGAGGACTGTATATTTTGTATTTAATTGCTTGTGTTATTCTGCGGCCAGTTTTCCATTTCGAGAAAAACTGCGATCTCTGTAGATGAATGAAAAGAAATAGTAGTTAGTACCTTTAGCTGGAACGTGATTGAGAATGGATGAAGATAAATCTTTCACAGCAGAGACTGAGAAACAATGGGTTGAGTAAACTGGAGTAGTCCAAATGGAATCAGAAAATAATCATTGCTTTCCACTTAACAGCAATCAGGATTTACAACTTTTATGATCCTGAACACTCTATCCAATATATAAGAGCACTATTCCACTGCTAAGCAGAACTGAAATGAGTGTGAGCAGCTGTTACTGCACACCAACAGTTCAGAGGATAGCACGGAGCAGCAGATGATGCTAAGCTTCTTCTTCTTCTACTTCTTTTTTTTTTTTTTTTGTGGATGCACAGTCTACGAGTATGTATATTTAGATACATACTCGTAGACAGTAAATTTTATTCAAAATAGGGATATTTTCTGTCTTTTCTATTGAAAAGAGTATGTGGAATACATTGCTTTCGTGGAGAGGTAGTTAATGTGTTTGTAGCAGTTTTTAAGAGGTTTGCAGTCATCAAGCAATCTTTGAATCGATTATTCAGTCAGATACGTCTTAATTTATAATATGCGGTATATGAAATAGGCAAATTAAGAAATATCATTATGACTGCACAACGTTTATATTATTTGCAAAAAAATTAATACTGTTTCTATTTTTAAAATTTAAAATTTCTTTACATTTCTTTAAAATGTAAAGAAATTTATGAGTGCTCTCATAATAAAAAGAGATGTGTCTTCTAGATACTTGGAATAGAATCAAATGTAACCCATTTAAAGAAAAATAATGAATACTAAAAAATAAAAAAAAAAACTATTTTCAAGTGTGAAAGAAAGTATGAGTTCAGTCCCTGACGAATAATATTTATCACATCGATAATATTCTTCTTTTATGAACGAAACGAAAATCAGATATTGTATGGCTGTAAAACTATCTCAAACTGAACACTGTAATGTCCATAATCATGCAGTCCGCATGTTTAGTCTTTAATTCAAACAGAACTTGATACGTGAGCGAACACATGACTTTAATGTTGTGCTTAATTCACATATCGTATTATTGTAAAAGCTCATCAAAGAAGATGCTCACGGTTATATTTATTTTATTTTATATCAAAGTGAGGTCAGATGCATGCAAAGCTTCATTCTCGTTTCTTCAGAACAGAAATAAGTCACTAAATGGCGGATCACGGTCTGCTTCACGACCATCAAGGATTTTTGACTAGCCGTATGAAAAAAAAAAAAAAAACCCAATCGATCAGCATTTGTTTTTTCACTCACCGAATTCTGCGATTTAAAAACTTCCATCACACATTCGCAAATATAAGCATCATTATTTAGTTTACAGTTAAATTAAAATATTTTCTGTTTCATTAATATATCGTTACTGTTTCCAGTGAGGTCTGGAAACCGACGATTTTTTTTTCTAATAATAAAAAAAAGAAACTGAACTAATGGCTTTGGTTTGTATAAATAGTTAGTTTATTACATTTCAGAATGCAGTCAAACAAACAGTTATATTTTGTACATCATGTTTTAGTTTTATTTTTTAGGACTCATTATTCTTATTAATTTATCATAAAAGTCAGTATGGCTAACCCACTGCGAGTTCATCTATTATTTGTAATAAACCATAACGTTCGGATTTCGTCTGCCTGACGCAGTTAGGATATTGCAATTTAAATATAAAGAAAATCGAATTACTGTTTGAGACCAAAAACATTTACTTCAGCCCTCTCTTTCGAGGTGTTGGAATTCGAGTCCTGCAAGCTAATCCTGAAATTCGTAGCTGGTCTCTTCATATTTACTTAAAAATCAATGTTATTTTAATTATTTTCATTGGCATTAGTCGTTCCCTGTGAATGACCATTAAATCTTTATATAACCAAATTATATGTACTCTTCTTGATTGGAAATACTAAACAATGCAATTTCATAATAATTGTGGTCTTGTATTCATTTCGATAAAGTTAACGGCAGCAATTTGTAATAGAGATGTAATAAAAGTTAAGGATTTTGAATTGATTCTAATTGAATATAAACCTTCAATTTCTAGAAAGTGCGCGTTATCGTGTCTTTGTGTGCACGTACTTGTAAGGCTGTGCGCATTTTTTTTTACGTTGTCGAAAGTTCATTTGTATTGTTGGAGAACAATTCCCAATGCCAGATATCAGAATCTACTTTAGTAGAACAATAAGCACCGTGCTTATTCTTATGTCATTTTACTTCAGACTTTCCTTAATAGATTTTCACTCCATGTCTGAAATCGCACCTGAACTCCATCGTGCTTAATCTTGTTGTGCGTCGACATCTCTTAAAGTCATACGACTGAATTTCGAATCTAATTATTACGCTTTTGTTTCTGCTTTACTTTGCTAAAGACATCTCGATCCAAACCAATTATACCAGGAAGAAAACAACTTTAATGCAATTAAAGTTATCTTGCGAAATGCTACTTTTCTTATTTTATCTTATCCCCAGGGTTAACAAGTGTTGTACCTTCGTTGCCATTTCTCATTATAGGAAATACAGTATTAAAACTGTGCAAAGTTTTTGTGACTTTTTATTTTTCTCTGATCTGCTTCCAATACAGATAATGACTTGTGTTTTTCTACTTTCATCGCTATTAAGAGAAATAGGAGTGAATACTTTTTTATGAGGCAGATGGAAAGGATCGGATATTTTTTTACATTTTTATTCCTTCTTCTTTTTTTATTCGTAATCTTTTACATAAATGTCAATTTGAAGAGGCCATAAGCATATCCTATTGAGTCGAATTTAAGAAAGAAGTTTCCCCAAGACCGCATTTTTCTTGAAGCTTTCTTTCCGATTCCAAATCCAATGTGATGACATGCTGATGGCCAAACTATTAGCAACATCTGGCAAGTACAGCAGTAGCGAAAAAGATTTCCCGTACTGGGAGAGAAATTCTCGCTTAGCGATGTAGAAATTTCTTTGTCATTTATATAAAGAGCGGCTGAAGGCAACGGAGCCATTATTTCTGTGTGCGTACTCCTCTCCATTTCGAAGAAGATAATCTCTGGAGGTTGAAAATCTACCACTGTATCAAAAAGTTATTCACGTAAGAATAAAATTTAGTTCTAACCCTTTAATTAGCTGATGAATGATGTAGAAAGATTTCTTTTGGTTGTCTCCAAACCTTTTTTTCCCCTCGAGTTAATTTTAAGAAGTTTTCTTATAAAAAAAATGTGTAAAATTTAGTAATCGCATAGAAGAAAGAGGAAATACTCCTTAACTACTACGTTAATTAATAGTTAAGGAGTTTGATGGACTGGATTTGCTATTTAACACAAATTTAATATTCAAATGTTTTTTGATAATTAAGACAGTTCCTTTTTCCTTTTCTAAATTAAATAATTACAAGCATGTTTCAATCTGCTTTGAATCCTAGATCAACTGCTTAATCGCTCCGCTCATTATATTCATCGAAACTATTCACTGATGAAAGAGTTTACCTGTACGTTATATGCCATCACATGAGCTGATGTTGCTTTTACACTTTTTGAGTGCGATGATTTATAAAATTCAAAATAAAATGGGATTGGATAAAGTGAATTATGGAAAAGCAACTAAAGCTATAAGACAAATGTATTTTGTCTGTTATTGTGTCCAATTTTTGTAAACCGTTTGGCTGTTTAGTGAAAAAATCCATCACCTTGGAAGGAGAGCAGACAACTCACCTTCATAAAAGCCTTTATAGTTTATAGTATTTGTAGTTTATAGTTTATATATTTCAATCCTAATCGGAATTAAAACCAAGCTTTTCTCAACTGAATGGCAAATGTGTACAGTCCTCATGATTGCAATGGAATTTAACCACTTTACCGGCCATTACGGATCAAATATGCATCCCCATACGCTTCGTATCCATCATATATTTCAATGTAATATCAAAGGTTTTACAATTTTAATATGCACTTCGCATTCACAATAACATTGACGTCTTGGCCGGTAGCGTAGTTAAATAAGGGATAACCGAGCGAATGACTGGACTTTACGAAAGAAAGTTTGTAAATAACATGCTATGCTTATATAAAAAATATTATTATTTTTTTCTTTCTTCAAGATGCGATTTCACTGTCTTACACAGTCATAAGTAATCAAGTATAAGTACTCCTATCAAGTCATACCTCTTTATCAAGTAGATCATATTTCATGTTTGAAATAATGAATGAGGTTCATAAAAATGGAAGTGTTTTACCTATGGCCGCCTTTTCAAAAAGCGGGCAATGCCTATCATTTCTGAATAGGCTCGGTAATGGAAATAGGGTGGAGAAACTGTATGCACATTAAAAAGTGCCAACACTAGTTAAGAGAAAAGGAAGACGTGACATTCTTGTCCTCTATGTCCTCTGCAGAGTTTTCTCCTTTCATATGTTACAAGAAAGAACATGTGCAGCTGGTCACGAATCCCATAACACCTAGAGCGAGGAACTTCTCTCATGAGATTCAATGTATTAAACACAGCACATGCAGAGATTCAGTAGATGCATAGTAACACTCGACATTGTAAGAAGAAATTATTCATTTACATTCTAATAACAATATCTTTAACTCTTAAAAAACTGGACTGAAAGTTTTTTCTGCTTAGAAGTATGCATCTATCCGATCAAACAACATAACTTAGATCAAAAAGCGTGACACTTTCACGCACAAGGAATTTAAATCAAAACTGCGATATTTTGTGCATCCAAGATTGGAAACTTGTATTCCACGATGATATTCATTAATATTGACATTTTTTCGTACTCCATTTCTCACATGTTTTCTGTCAGTGCTAATTTTGAATAAAAACTGTATATTTATATACAACTCGTTCATTGTCTTGATTGATTCCTCCTACCAGATTGGCAGAAGCTACTCTTTTTAGCTATAAATTCTGGGTTAGAATTCCGCTGTGTTATGAATATTTGTGCACATCTTTAAGTGGCAGATGATTTTTATTTCTAGGGGTACGACATCCCTTTTCTTCACTTGATCACAGGAAAATCGGAAGTGGGTTTTCAAAAATAAAACACTCTTTTGGTATTTTGAGCAGGGTTTTACCTGATATCATTAAATGTCAACTAATGTGCCATATTTTTACAACCATTCATGAATGGTAAAATTGCACAAAAATGTGAGCTGCATTCACGTTGCATAGAAAGATGCGAGTTTCAAATATGCTATAATGCAACATCAGGGCAAAAATTGAAATGACTCATTGGGTAGCCTCCGTTAGATAAGGATATTATCCGATAATCTGAATCATATTTCTATTGTCCAGTCAATATTCCACAAGTCCTGTCTAAGGTTTTTTTTTTTTTTTGATAAATGTATATTTTTAATTGGGATCATTCAGCTTTTTTCGACTGATATAGATAAAAGTTATTGTTTTTATACTAAAATCGCTTCTTTATTTAGGAAGATAAGGTGAAAACTATGATGCAAAATGGAGGACAACTGGGTACACCCCATATGTTTCGAAGAAGGGGAGTGTGTGATACTTGAGTTCTCTATGGGCATGTAACATCAAAATTAATGGGAATTTTAGTTTACTGACTGGAGACATCGGCATGACATATGAGTGACGATTTTAAATATAACTTTCGCTTATAAACTGACGATTTTGAAATCAAAATAGATACTGTAAAGTAGAACAGACAACAAAGAAACCGTAAAACAACACGTTACTAATAGTAATAATAATAATAATAACATATTTAATCTCATCGTTAAAAAATATAACAAGTAATGCGTGTCTGATTTGTATCATTTGAAAATCTTTGGAAACCAGACATTAATTATTATTACTTGACACCTTCAGGGTTCCCTAGAGGTGTCAAGTAATGTTGGTTCCCTCCCTCAATGAGTCCAAAGGCTCATCGAGGGAGGGAAACAACTCTACAACTCTCTGTCTCCACCAACGCCATCTACCACCCGCCCTTCCAATCACAAACATTCATACCCAGGGCGGGATTCGAACCAGCACCCTTTTTGGGTGGAGAGCGGATATGCTAACTACTCTGCCAACCAAGCCGGCAATGGTGAAGAATAAATTCAACTTAATTTATAATGATTGAAGAAGAACTTGTGTACTTAATTATTAACTACGAACTTAATTTTTATTTCACTTCCTTTTTAAAACTGCATAATTCGTAATTTTGCGTCAAAAAATATAACTAGAAGTAATTAACTACTCAAGAAAATCCTATTCCATTTCCGTTTCGTTATCCGTTTGGGCTGTACGGTTTTTATTGCCTTGTAATTTACGAGTATAAGAATTTGTCAGCTGGACTGGTTACCAACGGTTCACAATCTATGAAAGAATAGACAAGATAAGATGAAGAAATAAGAAAACAATTATCCATAATTAACATAACAGAAGAAAGCACAAAGTATAGAAAGAACTGGAAAAACCACATAGAAAGAATGAAAGAGGACAGATGGCCAAATATTGCTTGGAAATATAAACCAAAGGGACACCGATCAAAAGGATCATACAAGAGGAGATGGGCAGAAGACTTTTTTAAACCTTTGAAAATTACAGGCAAACAATTGCCTAATACGTGAAGCCAAGAAGAAGAAGAAAATCCTACACTTACAAATTCTTTAGGGTCACTTGTGTGATAATTTGTTTTGGCATGATTGAAATTATGGCCGAAAGAACTAAGAGTTTAAGGCTAACGTATTATGCCTGTTAATGAAGTGTATCCTTCAGCCATCTTGAATGTACCATGAGAAAAAAATCGTGAGCTTCCTGGAAACAAAATGCTACCATCTTCTTATGAGACTGGATAACTTACCTTCAAGTGAAAGTTACCTTCCATTTTATTTTATTTTTCTTATATTCTTTTTTCCTCTGTGTTATTCTGGATATATTAATCTTTGCAAATCAGCACAGAACTGCAGCCAACTGTATTGCATAAAACACGCCTTCCAGAAGCTGGTTTGTTAATTATCAATGTTATTTAGTGGGTTGTAAATTAAAACACGGATACAAGTAGTTTAGGCTTAGCTACAGTTTCTATACGAAGGCCAGATGGTAACAATATTATGAAGGAAGTAGCGTCTTCGAGATACCCTTTATTTGCTTTTATGTCCACTAATTGAATTACTATACTATTTGCAGAGCTGTCCAAAATGCACCTGAAATGTATTATTCTGAGTCCCAGAAGTAACATTTGACCATTACCCTAGAGAACTGCAAGATGGACAGTAAATCTCCATTTAGTCTTAATCTTCAGGTAGACACTAAATTGCACTGATGTTACTGGTGTGTGATGGGTGGGATTTGAGTGGATTGCTGTGAACAAACTGGAACTCGAGGGCATCTTATCTGGTGGGTAGATGTAGACGCGTTATTTCTAATAAGATAAAATCTCCCTTGCGATTTAATTTACACACAGCGGTGATTTCCACACCAAGACAAAAAAGTGTTTTTCATACTTAATTAGAATAAATACTGTAACATCATTAGATTATTAACTCTTAATTTTATGTGCGTCTTTCATTACATTATCGGATAGATATTCGGATTTTAATTGTCTAGAATTATGTCTGAATATAACTACGAATGTAATTCGTCATCTAGTTATATTTCGATAATTTCGATAAGCTTTTCATATATAACATTAGAAATCGTAATTTTTGAATGATAAATTCCTAAATTTTTAAGCATGTCGAGGGTGTTAAATGTATGTACTCTTAACCCGTTATCACCTTGGAATGAAAATACGGATTCCTGGGCTGATCTCATATCCTTTAAGTAGTGCATAAAAAGACAATTACGATGTCGAAGGTTATACCCTCCCAAGTCCTCTGGTAAATTTCAAAACATTTAAGTTTCTTTCTATATTTTGCTATAAAATATGGATGAATTCGTAATATTCTTCGTTTGCATATCTTACTTATAATTCAAGCTTTTTAGCTCTGTACTTTAGTAACAGAAAATCCAGATTTTTCTTACCGCATATAAGGGTTCCTTATGCATTTCATGGGACTTAATGAGGATTAATAGACTTGATAACGACATTCTGAGCTCTATTTCTTTTATCTGAAAATTATTGATGCTGTCCTATAACGATTTTGAACGAAATAATAATAATACAGCGCGCTTCGCACGTTTCTTTTTTCTTTCTTTTGTCCTTTTTTTTTTCTCACGTGCACCTAGCTGAGTGGTTTAGTAATAGAAATATTTGACATATCTCACTTATTTGGATTCATGCATCTTTATGAAAATTAATATCGCAGCTACTATATGCGTTTAAGTTAATGCGAAAAATAAAACTCCAATGCTTTATAGGAAATCAAAAAGAAAGGAGAAAAGCTTAAAACTCGAACTCCATTCTTCTCTTCTCAGTAACCTAACTGGTTTTCTATAAAACTGCCTCCAGCAATTAATATAAAATTAGTTTCTGTTTGAGCTTTTCAAGAATTTCTTCTCTCGATACACAAAAGAGAGAATGCAAACAATTTAGGAAGAAAAACCATTCTTGGTAATGTCAGCCATTGCTATTTTGTAGAAATTCTCTTTTGAGACTTGGAGACAAACGTAATGGATGTAAGTGCGTTCTACCGGCTCAGGGCTTTTGATGGATTATATTTGCCAGGCTCAGGAGAACTTTTCCAGCCTTCCACATTAGCCAAATCTCTGTCGCAGAAACCTCTAACAGCCCCATAGAATGAATGGAATGTAGAACACATCCACTGAGAGTCATAATCTAATAAATCACCAGGCATTACGAGTTCTTTGTTTCGTATCGCAATGTCTCTTCCTGCGTTGTGACGGTTTTCTGTTTTACTGTTGCTATCGCAACATTATCCTGAAGCAAGTAAAAAATTATGTTCTTTGAAAATTACGCCTGCTGACATAATTAGAAAAGTAAACGTTGAAATGAAAACAAAAAAAAAACAAAAAAAAAAAAAAGAAATATATTTCGTAACTGACTGAATGCTTTTTTGTGATATTTGTCCATTAGATTAATGTCATGCATAAATATGGAAAGGATCTTGAGGGAATGCTAGATTCACGGGCAGCTAAGCTTACCAACAGAAATAATGAAACATAAATACATGAGAGAAAAAAGAAAAGCTGGAGAGAATGGTGGATTGAAATGCCATTAGTCTATGCCATCTAATCTGTATATATGAATAGCAATAAAAGGCAGCTTGCATTTCATGCTAAACAAAATTCTCTGGATGAAACTAGCAAATTGCAGCTGGTAATCCTTTTAAGTACACACGTGACATAGACTGTGTTTACTAGCGAGTTGCAATTACAATAAGTCATTAATATTTATAGAATATGTAAATGGATCTTGGTTTTCTGATCTTCATATTTCATATAGACCAGAGAGGAAAACATTTCAATGCAAGTATAAGGATTTGATCACGACATTATAATATTAATTTGTAATCCGATTAGCGGCACTGAGATAGATAAAGTTTTCTCCCAGATAAATATTTTTTTTCTTCATTTTACATCTTTTGTTATAAATATCAACACTGAAAAAAAGTGTCAATTTTTTAGCATTAAATTAAAGAGAATTTAATCCAGTAATACAAGATCTCCATCTAGCTGTCTCTAATATGAGATGTAGTGCGAGTTTGATCAGCCAAAGGTAATCCAGTGATAACTTAATTAACTTTGTCAGAAAGGCTAGACGCTAGTGTTTTAGTTTCTTTTTGAGGATCTTTTACTCAATACTAAATTAGTCACTCTGAGCTGTGATATTGTAATTTTTCCTATTACTGAGTACGAGTAATCAGAAAGTGAAAATTAAAAACGAGTATATTTAAAAGTGCATAATAATACAAAATATAATGAAATTGCCTATTACATATCATTAAAGTAATATCTGACTTCTTTCCAGCTCATTTCCAAAATAATTTTTTTTCTGGAATTTTCTACATCCTCATCAAATATTTCCATTCCCGACATGCATCATTATAAAGTGAACCATCACTCGAGCAGGATTTTCACAATCGTTCTATTCAATTGGAATTATTGAATTTTTCTTCGTATTTTTATCCATTCTACTATATACCGAAAGAAGTTGGAGCAACTTCTTTCCGTATGATTTCTTAAAAAATACTACAAATATATAAGGACAGCTAATATTAATTCGTTTCTTCTTTCTCACTATCTTTTCATCTACCTACAGTAATTTATTATAGGTTGAATACCTTTTTTGTACTGGAGAATATGAAAATAGTGATAAAGAAGGGTATACCCTTTCTTTTTTATCACTATTTTTATATTCTCCCATAGAAATAAAGTAAAGATAAAACGCTCCTAATCGACCGTCAACTTTTGGACAAACGTCATAATCTGCAGCTGTTTATGGCACTTATAATCGCTGTAATAATGGCTTCAGGAGGAAGAATAATTTGAACAACGGCCCTTGGCTCGTTAGTGGAACGTAGACCTGTTAGTTGAACACACAGTGATAAGTCATCAGAGGCATTACTGTGTTGTCTACCGCTTGCTGTTGGCGCCACTGCAACCGATGTCTATTCCCTTCTTATGATAATATTTAACGCCCTTTGCAAATTTAGCGTGTGCTAGCAGCTTAACCTCATGGTGCAAAGTTAATCAAAGTAAAGCTCCCTCTGGTGAGTACCGCTTCAAATGGCTAACTGTTATTCACGTTTCGGTGGATCTTCAACTGTTATTCCATCAATAAATGCCATATCTGATTTGTTATGAGTTAATGGAAAAGTCATTGTCAATCCTTTTTCATTTGATCCGTTATAGTGTTAAGCAATTCAGAATAATAGCAAAAAGGGTGAATCCACAAAGTCTTCTGCGATTTTTGTCAAGTGGCATTCATCAGTGAACTGTTTGCCTCAATGAACGATAAGTTGTTGCCACCAAACATGGACAGGCCAGGGTGAACGGTAACTTCGTGGTTAGCAGATCGTATTCTATAACATAGGTTCTAACAACTGCTGGAACGATGAGACAAACGATCGCCAAAATTTGAAAGTTATGTTGAATAATAGTTTAACAATTCATTATTCTTGGGAATATCCTAAACGTTTGCAACACTGCAGTATGTTAAAGAAATAAACTTCTAATTTTCCTTATAGATTACACCTTGCAAATCTACTTGATGGATAAATGCATTCCGAGCTATTTAATATCAATGGTTTACTTATGTGTTTTCTCTTCTCTTTAAATTTTGTATGTGATCTTGCTGTTCTCTCTCTCTCTCTCTCTCTCTCTCTCTCTCTCATTCACTCACCCTCGCTTTATATTTTTTTCGCTTTCTACACTTCTTTTTTTTTCCTTCTATGCTTTGCATTATTAAAGAACAAGACTGCAGTTACTGAACTCTGTATAGATTTAATTAGCCGACAAATCTAATTGTATTTACTTAGATTTCTTGGAAACATTTCGAATCTTCTTTGTAAAGATGTTTTCTAAATTTTAATTCTTTTTTTTTTCTAAATCAAAGTTTCTTTTTTTTCTTCGCTAACAGTACTTCTGTTTTCTGTTTGGGCAACAGACTTAGCAATCTTATTCTTCAAACGTACTCAGCGGAGTGGAACACGCTGTTTTCTCTTGCTTGCTACTTTTGTCATGATTGAGTGTAGAAAACTTTTGGTCGACAAAAAGCATGCAAATCTTCAGTGAAGTACATCGAAAAACGCGACTTTTCGATAACTACAGCGCTCCGCTTAAAATATTCTAATCAAGCACAGATCAAAGAAACTTCGACCGGTCTTCGAAAATTTTCTTTTGTTCGAAAGTCTGCTGCCAAATCATTGCCTTGTTAGTTTTATCGACAGACAAAGGTCTTATGCTAATCGGATACTGTTTGGCACAGAGACAGTAAAGGACGATTTTCTTTTAGATCCAGACTCAAATTGAATTCAACAGGGAAAAAATACACAATAATTTCAGACTTAAGAAATAAAAGAATTGATATCTATGAAACAACTTCAGAAAATCTTTTAGCTTTCTTATCACTATTCGTCAAAGTATTATTTCAATTCTTTTACGAAGACAGCTGATGTCATTTGTTTCTTGCATAATAAGTGAACTGTTTTCTTTAATGTTTTCGGATTGTTAATTTCCAGTGACTGAGCTTAAGGAAAATGATTTTTTCCCTTGAACTTTCTACGCTGGAAGAAGATTAACAATAAAAGAAAATGCTGTGGGAAGTGGCGATCACTGTTTAAATTCCATTTATTTCTCTGCTTGTTCGAAGTTAGATTTATTTATGGATTTATTTATATACAACTGTATTTATTGAACGTTCAACATGCACTGTATTACAAGTTGGCTTGGTAGTTACCTGCGATAAAAAATAAACGTAACGATCCAAACTATTTTCTATTGAAAATCATCTAGGCAAATCCTTATTAATAATAAGCTGTCTATTTTAAAAAAATTATATGATATTATTATTACCGAACTTTTCTCAGCACTTCTCGTTGAATTATCAGATTGGTAATTCAACGTTCAGTTAGTTGTGTACTAAGGCACAACTAACTGAACTAGTTGTTTGAACTACTGATTTTCCAAATTGATTCTTGGCTTCTCTGGCCCACTGCATAAAAACTAATTTTTCATAATTGAACTTAGTTTAGCAATATCTTCTGTCAAAATGTCAAATATTTTAAATGTGACATGGGTTGCCATTCAACTATGTCTACATACATTTAAATTAGTAGCTCCGTATAACTGTGAGCTTTATATTCATTGTATATAATTCGACTGTTTGCATATGATCTTGAAATTATTAAAATACAATAATCTTAATATTTTCATAAGTTAACGAAACATTTGTTACGACTCATTATTTATGACTTAAACTCATTTCTCAAAGCATCCAACGCATTATTCATAGGTGGGCGGCCTTGAGAAAACTTTAATGGTAAGATGTTAGACGCTAGGAGACCATTACAGATTTGATTCTAGTTGCTGACAAGAGGAATTTTTAAGCCCTAATTTTAACCAACTTTCGACCATAGAACTCAAACTATTCCAGGTGGCAATACGAACATTATAATTTAGGATGACGAAATAGCGGGAATTATCTGCAATACTGTCGTCTAGTACTTTGATTATCAGTGATAGCTATGAGCTCATATTCCCGCTGCCTACCGATTTCTGAGTGTCACTTACGACTACAAGAGCTTTGCCTACTTTCTTGGGAATAAAAATATGTTTGCCGATTTATTTATTTTTTTATCTACGCTTCGGTATCCATAGAACTGATGTACTGGCACAAAACTCTATCCAACCTGCTTTATTAGACCTAATGTATAGATCCATACTTAACTAAGATCAAGTCGTCATTAGAATTTAATGCTGCCTTCCGCAATTGTGGTGTTCTTCACAGAAGGAAGATCATGCTTTGAAGTCGAGTAAAATAGTATAATGTCTAATTCCACCTGACAACCTGAATTTTCCTTATTACATATTCTGCTAAACCTCTTTTGTCTTATCTCTCGCATTCAATGTCTGTTTATTTTTTTCACCTGAAAAAACATAAACATGGTGACTACTCACTTATTTAGTGCCACAGAAAATTACACATAATATACACAGTTCCAGTTTATTTATTTCTTGCTTACTCTTTATATATTAGAAAGTACATAAGAATTCACAAAGCGAATAAGTTGATAACACAAGACACAATCAATGTAGATCATCATACAATTATATTCTATAACAGTTGCCACCACATTAGTCCGACGAAACCATTACAGGTAACTTTAAGTGCATGCTTGTTTAATATAATTATGAACAAAAGAATAACATGATTTAAGATACAGAAGTTAAGCGGAATAAATCTACAAAAAAGACAATTTAAACTTGGTTGGATATACAGATGAAATTATATCGCTTTACGAGAGCTGAAGATAACCTTCAAAAACAGTTAAACTACTATAGATGTGAAGTAATTTTAATATGGAAATAGCAGAGAAAACAAAAAAATAATTATAATTGCTAAAGCACCGACAATGGACTAAACGGGAAACAGTTAACACAATTCAGATATCTAGGAATACTTGTGAAATAGAAATACAACACAGGCAGAAGTAAAATAACAATCTATAATAAAATATCGAAATGTTCAAATTAGGGCAAAATAAAGATGTGACAAAAGAAACAAAAACAAGAATCAGTATTTCGATCAATATTAACTTATGCATGCAACGAATAAATCCATCATATAAAATAAAACATTACGAAAACATATAGCTATTAAAATAAAATTTGATAAATCGAATAAAATATTAAATGATTTACAATTATAGCCAATCGATGAATAAATAAAAAATAAATCAAAAGGGGATGGGCATATTAATACGATAGACGCAAAAGAAAATAGTTAATTTAGTAAGAAATCGAAGCCAAATACAAAAGGACTAATTGTTAGACAAAAGTATGATGGAAAATAAAAAGATGAGAATGAAGAACAAAACATTAGAACAACGGATTGAGGACACCTTAGTATTAGGAAGATAAGTAAAGACTGTATTGTACTCGGGCATCATTATTATTCTTATAGCGTTGCCAACGAAAAATGTATTGTAATAATATAATATGTATTAGCGAATAATAATTCGTTAGGAAGAAAGTGCATTTTATTCTGAAACTAATGATTCAGAACGTTTTTCGTTCTTCCAGAATGCTTAGACAGTTTGAGTTCATAGTATAAAAAGATTAATCGTTCCTTATGCTGAGAAACAGAAGAAGAAAAAGGACATCTGAATCAGTCACTTCTCTTCTGTCTTCTGTTTCTTACGACAGTTCTCCACAGGTGGTGTAACTTGAAACAAATCACTTGTTGATCAAGTGCGAATCCTGACCACTAGACGTGCGGGGTGTTGCAAAGTACATTTTTATTTAGGGAGGACGATGCAGACTTGTAGCCATTTGTCATTATCCGCGCATCATGACACCGCTGAAGAGAACACACACTCCCTGCTGGCACCTTTGACGGTCAAGATGAATGAGCGGATTGATAGATGAAGATATAAAACGAAGTCCACGTATGGAACTGAATCATTTGCAATGCTCTATCGAATTCTTCTCTTTTACCGTTGCTGATGGCTTCTGTTACTCTCAATTTTCACTCGGCAGTGGTCAGATGTCGCGGAATAAGACACGTGACTCCCTTCTTTCTTATCTCCCGAGAGATCAAGCAAAACTATCATCGCAACACCTGAGAAAAACTTCAACAGAGGGAGAATCGACAGTTACATGATGCTCCGTGCACCGACCGTTGTCCGTTGACGCTTTATATGTTCAGATGAACGACTGCTGATGCTGTATGATCTGTCGAGAGAGAGCGGGAGCCCAGGGAAAAGACCTACTTTTCAAGTTGCGCGTGACACGAGAATGCTTTTCTGCTCGAAGTCATATCTGGAAGAAAAGAAAAGAAAAATAATTCTTATATCTACAGAATATAAGATAGAAGAAATCCAGAACGTTTTTCTTTCTTTTTCTTTTTTTTTTTTCGTTATTCAGCAAACGGGCAAAAGAGCGCTTATTTGTGACTGTCCGATCTTATCTCTTCATACTCACTAGACAAGAAAAGGATTTACATTTGCAACAGTAGTGCTTCAACGCGCCTGAATAGCCATAGAAGGATTTCGTCTTTTCAGAGCAGTTTTCCTTATCTGGGGAGATTTTAGTTCTCGTACATGTTTACAGGAAGTAAATAAGTACAGAGTTCTTTTTGTTATGTATTTTTGCTGCTGAAAGCTCTTAGGTATCCCCATGTTGTTATATATTCATTTTTTTTCTTCTTCGATATCTTTCTCAGGAGATTTTGCTAAGTATTCTAGCTTTCTATCTACCACTCCGGATAGTAAAAAGGACTGAATGTCCCTGAGCACACATTCTTGACACAAAAGGCATCAGGCTTTCAAAGAAGAGAGAGAGAGAGAGAGAGAGAGAGAGAGAGAGAGAATAAAGAAGATCTTATTTAGCTTCTATAAACTCCATCAACAGGATCGATAAGTAGATGCAGTCGTTGATGCTGAATTTCACGGTACATTAGCTTTTTATAATGTAGCCGGGAGTATTTTACGCCTCTGTTTCTTTGCGTTAAGCTTCGTATTATGAGCTCCCCCCTTGTTCCCTTATACCACCAGGATTTGTCAGCATTCACACGTGTTTGAGACCTTTATAAAATGGGATGAAAGATTCGAGTTGTGTCATCATGCACGACATGCAAAATAGATTGCTGGTCACGTGATTATTTGCAAAGCAGAAAAACAAACGGGCCGAGGAAGCAAATGAATGAAACGTTAAATTTTTTTTTTCATTAGAAAAAAATAACGAATTTCACTTGTATTTTTACTATTAAAGTTTTTCGTAATAGTGTTCAAAAAGTTCACTTATGTTCTAGTGAGCTGATGCAATGCCTTCATCATTTACCTCTCCCTTTCTCTCTCTCTTTGTATCATGTGAACTTCTTTTTTCGAGCAACCGATTTAAAAAGAATGGAAAACGTTAGCAACAAAAATCTCTCCAACAGAGGTCTCTTCTTCAAATTATGCAATGGATTCGCTTAGAGTTACTTCATAAATCACTGTTCAAGTGAAGCTGACACTAAGTACACTATTCAAGTCATTAACATTCATCGTATCAAAGCTTCTCCTTACTTTGTAATCTACAAACATTTGCAGGCGTGCACAAACACGTTCTAAGGCAGCGATAGTCAAAATAGCAGTAGGCAATCAATACAAATGTTATTATATAAATTAGCTACGTAGTCATGTTTCAGCTTCAAACGGAAGGGTTTGGAGGATCTTGGTTATTAGTGATGTATGTAACTTATTCACAATTTAGTCTGTACATGTACACGTTTCATTCTACACGGAAGTAAATGACATCAAGAGCACTCGAATTGAAATCATACTTCGGAGACCGCATCCAGATTGGGGTTGGATAAAAGAAAGATTCACCCCTCATTGAATTACAAAAGACTTCAATTTCTTCGATTTACAGAAAAAAAACTAAAAAGAGCAAATGTACAAGCATCATTTAAAAGGTAGCAAATTATTATTCTTTGTTGAATTCTCGCTCCACTATTGCACATCCCCAGTTTTTAATTACAGTCGATGTCGTCACAGTGATATACAGTATTTGTACAAGATTCGAATGTGTCCACTTAATGATTTATTTATTACATGAGCACATTCGAATGGACATCATATTTACTTAATAACATTACTAGAGATAGTGTTGTATAGTGGACTGCGTACACGAGATTGAATGTTTTTTCTGCAGTAAAATCCTGCTCCCCCCCCCATGGAACCGACTAACATATTGAGGTCTTTGTGTCCTAAAGGGGATTGGAACCTAGGTCTTTCTAGACATTCAAATGTGTACTTAAATTAGAGGACTATATAATGCATATTTGAATCTCATAATGGAATTTTGTGATCACTCATCATGTTTTTAGTTGATTTGTCTGTATCTTTGTTAGCGCGCGAGCGCGCACACACACACACACACACACTCTCTCTCTCTCTCTCTAGAGTCAGTGACACTATGCTATGCATACTAAAGACAGTTGGAAACGACTGGATTCAATTGACATCTTCTCAAGAGCAAACGGAGTTTTATAAGCATTTTTATGCAAAGTTAAATTTCAGTAAATCAAGTCAAATCGAGGTTCGGAAATGCAGTTTACCGTATTATGCATTCCATCTGAGAAATGTAGCAAAGCAGTAACTAACTATGCTATTTAGATACATTGCAAAAGAATAACAAGTGGATGAATTATGGAAACGAGCAAGAAAGAAACGACTAAAGAAAACGGAATATGCAATATTCCAGTTTTCTTCATAAGCCAGTAAATTCTAAAAGGATGAAAATCAAAACTGCGACTTAAATTCATTGGAATTGTAAAGTAACTGTCTCTTTTTTTCAAAAAAACAAAACAAAAAACCTAATATACAGTACTTATTTCTGAGCATTTAATATTTACCTGGAGTGCAAGAGCAATAGGTTGAAAGATCTAGGTTTATCATCCAGGATAAAACAAACGTTTGGAAGGATTTTTCAGCTAAGGTTAAGGTGGTCAATCTCATATGTATATATATGAAGGTGTGCGCTGAAAAGTTGTGATAATCATCACGAAGGAATTGAAGTAGAACCATGTTCTAGGTGTTTATCAAAAATGTTCAGCACCTCCCTCGTAGAAGAGTTTCGTTTCCTTCTAGAAACTTCGATTGTTTAACTCCTCAAAAACATATGAATCATACCAGTGGGATAATCAGTCAACAGAAATTGGCTCTTCTCATAATGGCCTAAGCCTCTTCGAAGTAATCCTAAACAACGCAAAAACAACTTAAGTGTTTATATCAATTTTGATATAATTCTAACTGGATTTTATTAGCACTGTTTTCTGAATAATTATGAACTGAAGCCACTTCAGCAAAAGGCACTTACAAAAGTTGATTTTATGCGGTAGCTGTGCATTTCAATTTCTATTTCAGTATTTGAATTTTCATCTTCCTATTAAAATCTTATTCTTTTCATTTCTTTCTCCTTTATTATTCGATTCGTTTTATTCTTCATGCTTTCGTGTTTTATAGTATTCCAGTAGAGCAGTCAGTTCATATGTAATGTAAAATTTACATTACTATTGTAAATGCGCAGCGTATGATTCAAGGTTCAAGGCTTGCATTTTTCAATCACTGAGTATATATGTGCATACAACCCACAAAGAAACTTTTGCTATTACACTTCGAAAACAAATGACAAATGAGAATTGGAAAGAATAGAATATTCTTTTAGACAAAGTTATCAAGGAACTTTTGTGTTTCGAAGTATTTTATTTCTTTTTTTATTCTTTTCTGGGCATCGTATCCCCTATAGTTTTAGGCATGTGAAGCAGTTGGGTGATTGAGTCTTCTCTTGATGTATGATAACAGTGATTGAGACTGTCTGCTGTATGGTAAGTGAAACTGTCAGCGCCATTCGCGCGGAATATGGCGACTCCAGCACAATAACGTGTCTCTTTGGAGAGTGAGATTTTACATAGACGCCTCTGGGCATCTGCAAGCGCGTTTAGAAAGTCTGATCAACTGCTCTCTTTCGCCAATGGCATGCGGATGGCTTTTGTTTCTGCGTTTCGTGAAATATGGCCTCCCGTCATATATATACGTGTATATTTACGCTTCCTACCTTTACTTTATAGAAAATTGATGATCTCAGGAAAATATATATAATAAAGATTATTTTCGATGCCTACTCACTTTATAAACATAACTTAGAAGAATATTACTTATTTACAGGTATGTGATCCGCGCAGTTAGCCTAGTGGCTTTGCGCTTCGCAACCATATGCCTGGGGAAGGAGTGTCCTAGGTTCGATTCCCGTCGATGACGTGAGGAGCTTAACGATCTTCCTCAGGCATAGCCAAGTTAACCGGTCTTGGGCGTGGACAGTAGGGTTTTTTCCGCCAGTTTATCTGGAGTTTTTCTTCCCGCAAGCAGGCAAACCGGCCAAGTGAACACACAGGTTACAGTCATAAATACTAACGACTAGGAAGGCAACGGGAAACCACCTTGCATCACTATCTCCCTAGTAATCAGCTGCAACCCTCTCAAAGAGAGGAAGCCACAGGATTAGGATTAGGACAGGTATGTGGGTATTATAAGGCTATGAAAATAACCCAAGGGCATTCTTTCATTAGTTAGTTCCGTTTGTTGAGCATTCCTGTCGTCTTTGGGAGACAATATATAGAAACCTAACCCTCCTAACAAAATTGGGCGTATTTGATGTAGTGAAGTTTTTAATACATTAACTGACAATTAATCTGATTGTCCATCTTTAAATACTAGGATAATAGACGTAAGCATTTTGAAATTCTAACAACTTATCCATTTTTTCTAACTATTTGGTTTTTAATTCCTTCCGATTAATTTTAATTTTATATTCAGTTTTAGTAATGCGTAATATCTATAATTTGTGGAATATTTTCATTCAACAATCAACAGTGCAAATCAACAGTTCATACTTCTCTCTCTCTCTCTCTCTCTGTAATGGCTTCATAACACTTGCGTGACTTGATTCATTTAATATGCTTTTTGTTTTAAAATTTGGCAGATGACAACATTGATAAGTCCCTTGGTAATTGTATCTATACTATTATCCATCGTTCCAATAACGAAACTGAAGAAACTGAAACGTCTACAGAACAACAACCTAAATACTATAAATATGATACTGGAAATACTATTGACGAGAAAGGAAAATCACTCATTAGCAAAATGTGTTCGGAAAACATGATCCAGGATTGATAGAAAGCCTCCAGTGGAGATAATATTATCGAGAATGCTAAGCAACTACAAATCACGTATCTGAGTTAAAAGTTGGTTTGTGCAATGAAATAAAAATGACTTTTTTATAGTTATTGTAATTAGTAGCTCGTGACTGAGAGGGACCATGGTAACAGATCGATTATTATTTCCAAAAGATGTGCTTTACAAGTACAAAACGGAATATTTTAATCATATTAAAAGTAATAGATGCAGTCTCCTTTGATTTTGGCATTCTTTGTCCCATCTTTTCCGATACTACAAATAAAACATACATTTCACAGCCCCTCAATCTTCAGCATATTGTAAAAATAAGCTTTATTAGACTTGGAGAACGTTAAACAAATATCTCTCTCTCTCTTTTAGATGAAAGAATATAATGTAAATACAATGGATACAAAAGCATAATTCAGGCTTATACTTTAGAAGCAATAAATATTACTTCATAGTTAAATAACAGTCATAAATATTGAGTTTAAAATAAAATCAGTTGGACCTTGATCTGCAACTGGTCAAGGTACCTGAGAATAAAACAGCACACTCAGTCTGTGCTGTTTTATTATCAGAAATGGTGCAGTGCAATGCTAACAGCTTTGTAAAGTATTAGCTTAAGAGTGAAATACTTCCACATTTTTATTTCTTATAACGCATATAGAAGAAATCATCATTTTTATGAACAATAAAAAGCCAAACCGTACCTAAACTATAAAACTAGTTTTAGAATTTGACGATTTTGACAGATTTAGCGCTTAAAGAAATTGAGGGTTCGAAAAAGGAAAGTTTTAAAATACCAGAAAGCTTCCAAAGTGAACTAAAATGAAATTTTTTATGGCAACTAAACGGAGGCCTGTTCAGCTCCAAGCTTTCCCTTTTCTTCGTACGAACACAACAAACTTGGAGAGTCTATAGTGGTCTTTCCAATAAGGGGAGAATTTACTATCAGAACAGATTTGAAAAACTTTCCCTCGAAACCTTGTATCGCTGTTTGAATATTCAAAGCATGAGTGGGATTATTAGGAAAGATTTCTGTATTTTCATTAGAAATCCGAAATCTGGCTGAATTGCGACCTTTTTCCCTGTTTCATTTCCAAAAAAAAATATTGCATTGGTTGTTAAACACGTTTTTTTTTTCAACAGATAATGTTCTAAAATTGGCATTCTAGTGTGTTTTATTTAAAAAAGTAACTTGAATTTGGTCATTCATATATTTATGCGAATCCAATCTTTCCATGTAACAACTTAAACATAAACTTTTATGACGTTATTTATCCTTTGAGATAAAAATTTTGCTCCCAGTTATTTTCCCTCAATTCTCTCCATAAGCACTCGTTTCGCTAAGTTCTGAATCGCCTCGATTAAATCTGAAACTTATAAATGTCCGAATGAAATGTTTATAGAAGGCTTCGTTATATGTATCTTTGTGTGGGTGTATGCGCGAGGACGAGCTCAAATGCGTTCTCACATAGATGGCATCCCAACATTAGGGGATTTTTTTTTATCATCAAAGGTTTGTATTTATGCTACAAAATGCATTTACTGCTAGTCAGGCCATTTAAGATTATAGGCAAGCACGCATGCGCATATATGAAGACTCTAAACACGCGAACAACTCATTTGGGATTTCAAATTGAGTTTCCAGTTTTCAATTTTTCTTTGCTTAGAAATAGAGGAACTGAAGACTGCGTAGTTTAGAAACGAGTATGGTAGATATTTAACCATCGGATATTTCATAATCGCGACTGGAGTTTGAAAAGGGAAGCGAACGAACGAAAATCTTGATTGGAGATATGTTTTGAAATCTGAAGTAAATTAGAACTTCCTTTACTACGGAAAATAAATGCTCTGGTAGCCATGATTTTCTACTTGAAAACATCCTACAAAGCATTAACCGATATAAAGATAAGATAGAGTTCGCTCAGAAAGAATTAAGAAACAGGTTAGGAGACTATATTCAAGAAGTGCTATCGATCTTGAATAGTTTCATTATCTGGCCGTTTTATAAAGGTTTGGTCTTGTAAGATGGCTTCAAATATCCATCCTAAGTATACATTTCAAGATGTTTATTTCTAACCATTAATTCTAATGTGATGCACTAACCAGCAAATTATTTTAAGAATAAAAAAAACTGACTCTCCCCATTGAGTAGTATTTCACTTAATGTTTACCTTTTAAAATTGCGTACGATACAATGATACAATTTTGGTTACTAATTACGGTCTAAATAAACTGTGAATTTTTTTATACTGGAATAGTTTACATTTAATCGATAACTGGCGAGTACGAAATGAACTGAAACCGATTATTTACATAAGGAGAAGGAAAAAAATGTTTTGCTTGTTTATTAGGGATCCATTTCTGACTAATGACAGTGGCAAACAAAGAGAAAAACGCAATGTATTTGCGTTGATGTTAACGAGTTCTTTTCACATATACTTAGCATTTTTTTTTTTAATTTTACATGATATTAAGAGTATCTACAGAATCCTTAGTAGATCTAATTTTCTATCCTAACAAAAGACCTCAAGTAATAAAATACACTGCAGCAACATCGAAAAACATTCTTCTCTGAAAGATATTTTTAGCATAAATGGAAACAGCTGAGGCCACTAGTATATACATTTCTCCACCGGAAAGTTTCCTTCTATTTCATCACGTTTAGAACATTTGAATTTTCAAAGGAAGTCATTGATATGCGGCACTTCGCCCTGCAATCGAGGTCAGAGTTGTCAAGAAATACAATGTATTGCTTCCTCGCTCGCTTCAAGTAGTATAATCAAGTTCCGAAAGTATGGCAGTATTTCATGGTCTCCTTCGTAGATTCTTGATGCCTTTCCTATTATTTAAATTAAACTTTTGGCATGAAATTTTCTTTTTCCTTTTCTTATTGACTGTTCTCTTTTAAGTGAAATGTTATCAGTTAGCAACTGATGACGGACGGCATCTATCATATCAACCTTGGTAAAGAAATAAAATGTTAGATTAAAAATTACCTCATTTGTTGCAATGTGAAGAATTCATATTCTTACGTTAAAATATTATACAATTAAGTAAAAATATATAATATAGATATTAGTATACCATATTACAGATATAAATAGTGTAAAGCCAACAGTATTATTATGCTCTAATAGTATATATAATAATATAACAGCATGCTGTTATATACTGTCTACCAATAATTGTCTGGACCCTCCTGGGTTATCTGAAGTTATGGAACTTTCAAGGTTTGTTAATAACATAAAAACCGGTGTACAGATAGTAGGAAGCAGTTTCATTGTAGCAGTTGAATGCAAGTGGTTATGGCAACACGACGTGAACTCAGTGACTTTGAGAGAGGTGTCATCGTGGGCTGTCAGTGTGGTGGCATGTCCATACGTGCCATTGCCGTCAACTGGAGCATCCAAAATCAACGGTTGGGCGATGTGATCAACAAATGGAGTCGTTCTTCTGGCATCATTAGTGCAGGAAAACACCCAGGGCGGCCGCCGAAAATGACTGATAGTGACAGGAGGGTGTTAAAACGTGTGGCTCGTCTTGCTTGGTGCAAGAAGCGTGCGAATTGGATAATTGACTGGAAAATGATAAACTACTGGAAAATGGTACTTTGGAGCGATGAATCAAGGCTCACCTGTTTCCAGTTCTGATGGCAGGATGTCGGTGTGGAGGCAGCCTGGTGAACGCTTCTTACTACAGTGTGTTGTACTCACAGTAAAGTTTGGTGGTGGAGGAGTAATGGTTTAGTGTGCATTCAGCTGGTTTGGAGTGGGGGCCACTGGTCGTTGTCGCTGGTTCCATGAAACAGCTCAGTACCTTGATATGCTGGATAATCAGATGCTGCATACACTGTGCGGTTTTTATGGAACGAACCCGTGTTACTATCAAGTCAACAATGTCCCATGACACAAAGCTGCAGCTGTTATGGAATGGTAAAGAGATGGATGTTAAACGACTGCCCTGGTTTGCGCAGAGTCCTCAACCCCCATCGAATGCCTGTGGGACGAATTATAGCGGTGATTGCGGTCCAGAGCAGAAGGCCCTCGATCTACGCTGAACTCAGTGCTGCTTTGATGGAGGAAGACATCAAAGCAGGATTGTTAATAACATAAAAACCGGTATACAGATAGTAGGAAGCAGTATTTCATCGTAGCGGTTGAATGTAAGTGGATATGGCAACATATGGAGACAAATTTGACCTGATGTCTGCCGTACATTGGTGGAAAGCTCCCTCAAAGGGTGCAGGAGGTGATTAAAGCCAAAGGTGGACATACCCGATATTAGGGTTTGCTTGCTGGTATCAATTGTAAATTGATACCAGCAAGCAAATTAAAATTAAAAGTACTTGACATATGCTGTTTCTAGTGTTCATAGCCATTTTAATCTACTTTTAATTTATGTAATTATGAAATGATAATTATTTGCTCTCTCCCCCCCTCTCTCTCTCTCTCTCTCTGTTTCTCTCTAAACAGGTTCACAAACATTAGTGTATTGGTGTTTGTGAATCTGTTGGTTGGAAAGAGCAGAACACTGCTCACTTCGCCAAGCAGGCCAGCAAATACCAGAATAATGCAAGTATTAATTCACCTTATAATTCACCTTATGATACATAGAAGTATAGAGTATTATTATATGTAATTGTCTAAGTTACATAAATAAAATACGTTCATCTAAAAGAAACATTTGCAGTCAATAAAATATCCATAATATTTTATAGATCACGATATGCATAAAAACAGACTCTACCCACAGAAAGTTGAAAGAAACAGAAATGTATTTCTTGTTCATGTGGAGATTTCTGGAACAGAAAACTACGTAAACAATGGGATGTTAATAAATCATTTACAAATTACTTACAGCTGACGTTTTGCTAGCTTAAGCAAGCATTATCAGAGGCAAATTAACATTACACAACTTAGTGAAGACAAAAACTAAACCGATCTCTATAACAAGGACAGTCACGTGCGTGGAGGGTGACAGTGACGCTCCGTGATGATTCCTGTTGTTAATGCAAATGTGGAAATAGGGCAGTGCGCCGAAATCTCTTTAAAACCATTCCATCCGTTCTGTTGCAGTTAACCAGGTTCTGTAGAACTTGTGCCTTCTAGGAACAGTTTGTCTAATTTGAAGTGGGATTTGTGAAGTAGTATGGCCTTCAGGTTACTTCACAAATTCCATGAAGTTCCTGAGGCAGCACAATTTTCCACTTTTCCAGAAATTTCGACGTCAAAAACAGCGACAGCTACAGAAATTTGAACATAGAATTTAAACGAAGAAATGTATTTCGAAAATTTAGAGAAAAAACTGTATTTTCATTATTTTTTGTTTGTAAAGTTGTGACCTAACATAAAAAGAAAAGGTAAACAAACTTTGTGATAGAGGATGAGGGCTACCAACAGTACCGAAGAGTGGGAGTTCATTTAAGGACACTATGCGGTTTTTATCTTATTTTTCCCCCTCAGGGTCATTCCATTTAAATTCACCAGGAAAGTGAATACTCGTATTTTTTGAATTTGATGAACGTGAGCTATTTTGTCTCCCTATCCTTTAGACTAGTGTTTCTCAAAGTGTAGTACGCGTACCCTCTGGGGTACGCGAAAGGTCTTCAGGGGATACGTGACAATTTTCGGCTATGCATCATTAACGCATGAAATCATTATTACGAAAAAAAGAATTATCTTAAACGTATATATTTCTCAATAAATTCTATATTATGTATGAATTCCTACTCAAATTGCAAGTTACTATCGCGAGGAGGTGAACGCCCTGGCGATAGTAACTCGCTCCCTGCGGTAAACAACACGTCCTCCCCAACAGCGCCACTATACTGAAGACCCAAGAAAAACAAGTAGCTTTATTGTATCACTGAATAAGGTACAGAGATATTTGCAGTCTTTGTAATATATTTCTCAACAAATAGTGTATTTAGAGACAACTGGGATAAAAGCGTCACTAACTAATGAATCACGTCCCCCCCTCCAACAGAAACTGCTGTGTAGACTCAAGCAAAACCATATGTTGCCGGTGCAACATATGGTTTTGCTTTACACCACCCCGTCGTGAACGTGTTAAAGATATAATGAATGTGTTTCAAATATTATGGAATTCGGTTGAAGAGAATTAGTATTTCAACTCAACAGCTGGCTTGCCTTATCTTTGGTTCGCGCGATCTTTTGTTAATACCCCACCAATCATATGCACTTCTTCATAGGTGCTGTGTCTCTACTGGCCTACCGTTGCTCTCTGTTTCGCACTCTGCGTTTACTTCTCATTAGTCATTTGTGAAGGATTGTTCATTACGCATCTCAAGTCTTGTAAATTACTGATAATTTTTGCTTGAAATAATGGGAAAGAAGATGAAGCTATTTGGGTAGATGACTTTGACGATGGACACAAGGAAACTGTGTGCGATGCCAAAAGAGCGATAGCGAATAGGAGATTATTGATAAATCACACCATTTTGTTTTTTCTGAAAACTTTAGTTTCCGAAAAACCCGCATATATCTCGCATCACGATTTTTTAGCTTTACTTTTGGGAAAAAGTGCGAGTTGTATTCGAGTACGGTAATTTTTTAGCTTACAACTTCTTAAGTATGGATGATTGGTTAAAGACTGGATTTATGAAACGCACAAAAAGAGAGCAATATAGAAAATACAAGTAACAATATTCAACTCAACAAAATACAAGTAACAAGAACCTATTCCAAATTTTGTTCTATTAAAAATAAACTCATATTTTTGTTTACATGAACATATAAATTCAAATAAAATAGACATTTACAATGAAATATACAGTACTTTATTTATTTATTTATTATTTTGATAAGGGGGTACTTGGAAATAATGAAAATTTAAGAAGGGATATGCGGATGTCTGAAGTTTGAGAAACACTGTTTTAGATGAAAGAAAATGTTTTAAACTTTTCCTGGCATCGAGTTAATGATGAAGGTCATTTGTATTGCGGATCCACATAATTTTTAAAATGACATATTATTACTAGATTGTCTAATTTCTGAAATTTCTCAAATTTGCGGCCAAATGCTGTGAGTGTTCCGAGCGATTTTTCTCCAACTGTTTTTGTAGTAGGCAATCCCTAAGGCTTAGTTTTTGTACGTTTCATGTATTCATACAGTGGAATATGTGTGACCCAAATATTCTTTATTGCAGTTTATTTTATGAAAAAAAAATTGCCTCAAAATTTGAAAGAAAAATAAATAAATACATAAACAATAATAAATAGTGTTTTTTTTTTTTCAAGCATTCAGTCAATTATTTTTACTCTAGCGTTTGCTATTTTCACATGTCCCCAATCATGATCCTAAAATGTTGTCTTCAGAGGTGAATGTACTTAATATGGCGAAACAAAAAAGAGGTGTTCTTCGTCTTCAAAATGCAGCCTGGTTATAAAAAATGAAAATAGGAGTGGGACCAATTTTGCTTTATAGTTACCTATCAATTTTTATTTGTTTCATAAATATATATTTATGAAATTTATTTTTATTAAAAATATTTATTTATGAAAGTTCATATATATATATATATATATATATATATATTTATTATATATTATATTCAAAGATATCTCTCTCATATGATTCATTACATCTCACGTAAATCTGTGCATAAATGAGGTAGATGTTTATCTCAAATCAGATACTATTTACTTGAGCCACTATACTTGCACAATAAGCCCGTTCTATCATGTGCAGCTGAAGGTAAATATCCTTCAGATGATCTCAAAATGATTCCAAGAGGACTGGGAACTACATCTGGCTATATAGTTCCTAGTCCTCTTGAGATCACTTTGTTATGTACTTCCATGGAACTGTGTATTTTGTCGAAGAACCTCAAGCCCATTGACTGTTTTATTCATACGATTCTGCGATCTGAATCCTATTATAGTTTCAGTTTGTCTGCAGTAATTAGCAGTACTTTCTCTTTTCTATAATGTCTATCTGTCCTCGCGGAATGTACTGTTGCTACCATATTATATTCTTGAAAGGATATACTAATACTAAAAATACATCGCCTTTATTCCTGATGTTACATTGGGCTGGTATTTGGTTACCAGATATATTCAAATACCAGCCCAATGTATATTCTAGCAATTCTTAAAATTACACTTGTTCAAATAATGAAGTGAGTCGATTTACCACCAGCCGTGAAATCTTTGCTTTCTTTGTCTGAACAAAAAAAGGAGCTCCACTATTCCTAATGTCAGCCACGCTGACACACCTAGCTCTCTGACTACGTGTCCACTCATTTACTGAAGAATGGTTCCTTCAAACACATAAAATAGCGAATCCATTAAAAATAATCCATCCTACAAGAACAGGTCCTACCATCAAAAACACTCCATATATCATAACCACATTCCCTTTCTCCTACACAGCATTAACAATCACAGTTATCCCTATCAGTTCTCTCATTCATCGACAAGAAGATAACTCTATTCAGCAAATCTTTCATGTTTTCCTTCATACGATGCATGTCTTTTTGAAATCATTCATTCGTAGTAATACAATCATATGTTCAACATGTTTTACCTGCTTGCATATGGTCTCACTCACTCACGTCACGAATCTTCGTTCCTGGAAACACTTTTTCGTTATTTGCGTATCTACTATATCCGTAATCATAGAATCGCTGTAGATTATCATATTCCTTTTCATCCATCTCTGTTCTTTCGCACTTTGCTTTTAGTTTACTGGTATTTCGCCTCCTTTCTTAGCTTTTTCTGATATATTAGTAAGATATTTTACAGTATCTCCAGCTCCTGTTTCGTATTATGTTTATGAAATACTCTCAGCAGTGAAAATTTCTGTCATCTTACTCCTCTCTTCCCCCCCCCTCCCCTACTACTTCCATATTACCTATCTCACCACCAATCTCTCTCTCTCTCTCTCTCTCTTTCTCTCTCTCTCTCTCTCTCTCTCTCTTTCTCTCTCTCTCTCTCTCTCTCTCTCTCGCATTCCCAACTCTCTTGCTGGTATCAATATTTTCTGCACCTATTATTTTTACCGTTCGCCACTTCGCATTCAAGCTTTTTACATTTTCAATGCACTTCTTTCTACACAAAATCTCTCTCTCTCTCTCTCTCTCTCTTTCTCTCTCTCTCTCTCTCTCTCTCACACATCACACACACACACACACACACACACACACACACACACACACACACACACACACACACACACACACACACACACACACACACACCACTTCATGAAGTCTCTCATAATGAACTCTTTAAACAAAGAGACCATTATTATTTTATGCACTGGTATCATCTGCCTGCGGTACTATTTTCATACAATACTCCAAATATTTTCTAAATATCTAAGTCCGAATAAAAATAAATCTAATTTAAAGTGAACGTAGTCTAAATCTAAGTAAATTTGATTCAGAAAAGACATGCTTTTTTTTTTTTTTTAGCAAAATCAGCATATCTTTACTGAGCACATTTAATTGCAACTTCTTCGCACGCCAGCCACTTATCTAATAAAATACATCAATGATTTCCGTTTTGGATGCCATCAGACTATCTGTAGGACAAAATTAAACAACAACAAAAAATTACATGCTTCGATTAATTAAGCCCCAAACAGGTCGATAGAGATGAGCTATAATTATTAACCTAATTGTAGGATCTTTACAAAGTATCCGTACTCCAAAGAGTTCTTTTAATAACGTAAATCTTCCGCAAAAAAAAAAAAATAAAAATAATAACATAATTCCTATAACATTACCGGTGGCTACTATTGCTAGTGCTCGTTTAGCAAAATGAGTTAATGTTTTATTCTCATACAAATGCATTTTTATTGGTGCAATGAAATTTGTTACTAAGGATGTCTCTTCATCCGTGCCATTTTAAAACGAAATTAACAAAAACAAAATTATCTAAGGAACACAGTATTCTGAAATGCAGCTCCTGGTTTAGTTGTTATGGTAATGAATTGTGCCACCATGCACGAAGTGCTATTATGAAACGAACCTCTTTATGATTATCTATGAATCTTTTTCCAACTGTCTTATGTACTCTACACAAATAAATTTGTGCTATAATTTCGTCGCAACAAATTGAATACGACTGAAAACGAAATTGAAATTGAAACGACGCATTTAAAAGAAGATATTGAATATTAAATTTCATGAAATTCCCTTTGGTCAGTTCGCATCAATTTTGATAAATTTTGTCATTAAAACTGCGCCATTAAAATAAATTAAATTACGTTAGCTTTTATTTATCTGTTCCCTAAATCCTAAGATTTGTTAAATTCAACCTAGCTAATAAGGAATTACAGTGTTGATCTGATAAATTACAGTAGTTATGATAATTTCGACCTGTTTTGTACCTTTATGTCTCTGCAGTTGGTGCGACTGAAACAAAAACTGAAATGGCTTCTAGATAACTTTTTGAAGTGGCCTTAGATCTGGAATTTAAGTAAAACCTATCTAGTTAAACTCCCGAACTTCCGACCTACAGAAAAAATGACTATTATAGATGCATACACTTTTTTTTAATTCACGCCTAAAAACATCATGGATTCCTCTGATTTATCAGAACACAAGATTTATATACCCGTATATTCTGTGTTAAAATCAGTTATTTATTTTGATTACAGAAACTTCGTGTTAGCCCCCCAACGAGAGAAATTGGAAATCCTAAAAGTATCAGCAAAATGAAATTTTTCAATGAAGCTGTTTGATTTTGAAGTGATTCATCGCCAAAAAAAAATCGTTATAATGAACATGAGTACTTTGGAACTGGATATTTCCAGAATAAAATTAAAGAAAATGTCATAACATTCATATTGGATACATGAACAAAAGCATGAGCAGATACAATAAATCAAATTAGAAAAAAAATCATGTGGGCTAGTAAAAACGGTTTATTTACTGGCAGTTCACATGCGGGATCGTAACTCAGTGCATGATAACTTTTCTGGTTGTCGTTTGTTCGGTTATGATCGCAAAACTGACAACAGATTCAAAAATATAAAATAAATAAAAAAGATGTTGTAGAACCACTTCAGTAAGTGGTGGAAATTATGGCACATAACTTCTAACTTTTTAAGTTTGAATTTTGTCCACTGCACGCTTTATACTATAAAACGGACCATAAAATGTTGAGGCCTATTCAGAATTATTGCTTTAGACGTCTGGCATTAAAGCCTCACTAAAATCAGGCCTCAATAAAACCACATATACTCGAAAACGTAATATTCATCTTATCAGCACGAAGTCTTGTTTCTTCTTTTTTATCTTGAGATTTGAAAAAGCATTTAAAATATATCTCATTAAAAAACTGAGGTAAATTGCAACACAAACAAAATAATAAGGAAAAATAATATTTTTCAAATGGTATTTCAAATAAAAACATGGAGAGAAATTGTAAAGCGCACAAGAAATCCTGTGCAATACAATATCATTTTTTTATACTTTTTAAAATTACAGGTGCATTTAAGTACCTTTTTATTTTGCATTTATTTTAATGTACTGTATTTATTTATAACATTTTGAAAAGTTTATATTTAATCGAAAAAATTAATTTATGAAAATAACTTTAATCTAACTTTAATCTCTCCAATCTTTTTAATTTCTAACATAAAAAAAAATCTTGGGATAGTTAAGACACATATCAACAGTCTGTCTACTTTTATTTCTTCTTGGTAAATCCTTTTTAAACTATAATGTTCTTAATGTTTATAATGTACGTTGCACACGCAGCTTCTCTACATTACAGTACTGGCTTCATTAAGAATATTATAGTTTAATTTTCAAGCCTCCCCCCTCTTTAGAGGGGGAGGGGGCTCAGTAGGTCCAGTAGGCTGAATGAACCTGCTAGATTTTTCAACCAACAAGCTGTGAAATCGAATCTTACTGTGGCATGGCTGCTCACAAACGATCACGCTGAATAAAAAATGATTTTAATTGCCAGTGCGATACCACCCTAGTGGAGGTATTACGTGACTTAGAATATTTTTATATTTGGTCTGTATAGCGGGATTTCCAGGTTATCTAACCATTAGCCTATCCAAGATTCTAATGCACAATTAGTTTACAACTAAATGCATGTTTCTAAAAAAAAAAATTTTTCGTGTTCAATCGGCATGTCTATTCTTCGTTATATTGTAAAATTCCCTATTGATGATATTGTTCAAAGTTAAAGCAATACTTAATATTTATTAGTATGGTCCTTTCTTTCCTTTCAGTCTATTAAATTCGATTAAAGCTCTCTATTCATTAGTTATCTTATTCCCTGTTACAGAATCACATCAAAATTCAATCATTTTTAATGTTCTCTTTTTTGCATTTAAAAACAACTTTTAGCATTGGGAACAAGTATAAAGTCATTAGAACAACGCTTTCCTAGTCTGAATTTTTTGAAAGCAGATTTATAATATTATATGCAGGCAGTGGCGCACCCAGGGAGTGCCAAGAATGGCCAAGCCCCCCCCCCCCCCCCCCCCCAAAGGAAAAAAAATACTAGAAAATTTTCCAGAAATCTTTTCCTAATTGATTTTTTTTTAATATTTATGATGTGTCGTGTCTTTTATTTCTCTACTACTTATGAATTAGCGGTCAGATAAGGTGAGAATGCCGTATAGCTCGGGAATTACGGCCTGTGAACGAAGTAGTGCTCGGGTGGACCGAGCGCTACTTTTTGCCCGAGCCGGGCCAGAGGAGATCACGGGTATCATGTATTGGCAATCACTGCAGATGCTCAGTCATATGCAATGTGTAGTGTGCATTCTCAAATCGTCTACTCAACTCGTCCCCCCCCCCCCAAGAATAAATCTTGAGTGCTCGGCTCTCCCCAAGATTAAATCATGAATGCTCGCACACCCAAGATTAAATCCTGGGTGTGCCACTGTATGCAGGAGTATGCCAAATTGCAAAAAAAAAAGTCCCTTATTCATACAATTTAATAGAAAAGCCTCAACGGAAAAATTAGCATTAAACTGGAATTGATTTCACAGTTCATGAAGTTAATGTCCTCCGTGATTCATTAATGCACAGCCCATGAAATCACTTTCTAAATATTCGGATGAAAAAAAAAAAATACAATCTCTTTTTTGAATATAATATTACCTAAGTAAAACTTTTGATAGAGAAGCGACCTGCATTTTTTGTTGTTTCAAGTTCCGCTGCATTGTTCTTTTTTTGGATCCTTTTGATTGCTTGTTGTAATCAGAAAACTGGATACCATAAAATCATTCAACATAGTAAATTTGTACAATAATAATTTTTCATTGCTCTTCATGAATACGTATTATCCAGTCTGGGACAAATCATAATCTGGAACTGCTGTACCTTTAAGAGAGGAATTTTAGTCCCAAATTCTTTTAATATGAAAAAAAAAAAAAAAACCTTCGGATTTACGTGCTCCAGAGAGTTATCATTTTTACATCTCATGCAAATTCTCATTATAAGTGTAGTTCGTCAAGAAGACAAAAAAAAACAATAAATCAACCTAGGGGAGATCCTTTCAGTCAAAAGCAGAAGTAAGAAAAAGAAGAATGAGAGAAAATAAAACCCGGTTAATTACGTATTTGAAGTTTAATATAAGCGTTTCGAGAGAGAGTCTTCTCCAAGCATGTGACGTCAGAAGCCATCTTTCGCCATGCGAACGATCTTTATGGATGAAGCTTCCCTTTGGTATTTTCGAAGTCAATCGAGAAACACTAAACGTCTGGAGTATTATGGATAGCACAATAAGAGAAATGATACCATCTTCACTTCCTATGGTTTTATGGCGTGCGAGAAAGCCTCAGCTGAGCGATGACACTGATAGATTTCTTCTTCTTCGTCGTCCCCCTTCTTCGCTTCCAGGAACGCATTCAGCGCATCTTAAAAGCATTGTAAAGGCATTTGACATCGGACTTTTTAGTAGCATCTATACTTTAAGGGTATTCTCTGCGCTGCATATCAAGGCGCGAGACAAAGCAATTTCGGAAATTGAGCGGAATGATATTCGCCCCGAACACCGAACGCAGACAAAGCACTTTATCTCACGCTCTGTTAAAGCACGAGCCGTCTCGCGTTACCCGTGCCGTGGCGAACTGGAAGCTTTTAGCTATTTTCCTCCGGGAATTTAGCATGCAACACGACAGCGGACGGCTGGCGACTCCGAAACTGCAATAGAACTGCATGACTTGGGGCGATTTTCCGCCCCAAGTCATGCGCTACCGTCTCACCCCCCTAGAGTTTTCTGTGCCTTGGAGGTGATGAAATGGGGGAGTTTATTTTTCTCCTGTATCAGCACAAATAGGAAGCACCTCGATTTTAACGCGTGACTAGCAACATAATAACGATGGTTGGGTAATGTTTTCGTGTTATTCTTGGTGGCAGATTGTGAAAAGAATAACATTTAATTAAGAACAGAATCAAATATTCATTACAATATCGGACGTGTTGTTCCTTCAGTTTTCATCATTATATGTACGCTTTCAACTGTTTGAGTAAAGTTTCTCCAAGTCGCCCGACTATAATTTTCCGTCCTAATGCCGTCTTTTAAATAAAACAAATTGAACCAGACTGTGAGCGAGTGAGCTGTCTTAACCAGAAGGTTTTATTGTGTTACGTTTGTCTTTAAGAACATAGTAGTGTCTAGTTTATTAAAAATTTAATAATTAATCTGAGGTCGCTAGTTTCTTGTCGTCATTTTGCAATCACTCCGAATCCATTATGTTTGATGCTCCTAGAGACCTATAGATGTATTATATAATAAAAATATATTTAGGTGGTCGATGATTTTCACCGTCCAATTTGAGGCCATCACCCTGCTTTTCGGAAGCGTGAAGTGCGCTTGAAAAAGTTTCAAGTTTGGTCGTCAGAGCAAAGTTGCCAGATTATCTAACTCATGGGAACAGTATTCTATAAGTTTCTAACCTATTGTGGGTGGGAACGATACCCACACCAAACAGGCCTTCAAATATTATGCTATTATTTTGTACTTATATTAGAAATAACAAAAAAAAAACACTTTTGTTATAAATAAACTTATGTTACGTGTATGTTAATACCTGTCGAGTTACCCCCCACCCCCCAATCCTGTGGCTTCCTCTCTTTTGGGAGGGTTGCAGTTGATTACTAGGAAGTGTTACATGGTTTCCCGTTGCCTTCTTTGCCATAAGTATTTATGACTGTATGCAGTATGTGTTTAAGGAGCCAGTTGGCCTACTCTGGGGGACGACAAATCCGATTTTCCGGGTGAAAAAATCCCTACCTCGGTATGAGACCGGCTAACTTACCTTTCGTCGAAAGAGAACGGATAAAGGTTCCTCACGTCATTGACGGGTATCGAACCCAGGTCTATCCGACCAAACGGCTTCGTCTATGCAGACTGCATTACGGAGGCTTTGTAGTTATCCAAACCATAATTCTAATAATATCAACGAAACAATGGTTATTCTTAATGGTTGTTCTTAAAACCCATTTGAGTTCCAAGGTTTCTTCCTACTTCCTATTTCTGTAAATATATCTAGAAGAGTACTATCTCTAGATTCTACAGGAGTTCAGTTGTATATACCAACTGCAGTATATCAACATGCTATTCAAATAATCTTCTCCCTGCCTCTTCTTCGAAGCTGTTTTCTCCCTTATAGCTTAGGAACCGTGCGATAACGACTCTAGTCTAGCTCTAACGTCCTTGTAATTCCATATTAAGTCAGTTGGTCCGTGCATTATTCCAATGTGTATATATTTCCATAATTTCAAACACATCAACTACCGTGACAGCTGTTTAAACGTCATAGCAAGTCCAGAGGCCAGCAAGAATAATACAAGAAATGCCCAAATATAGAAAGAGCATCAATCATTTTGATGGCGTACTTGCACTTGCAAGTACAACAAATATTACTGATGATTTGAGATTCTTGGAAAATTACATAAAAACAAATGGAAAACTCCTTTCACCTGTAATGAATGCATTAGCCTATATTCATGTTCGATATAAAACATATACCTTTAAAGAATTATGCAAATACGAAGACCATGAAAAAAAAAAAAAAAAAAACATCGGACCAGTGAAAGTTCAAAATTCGAAAATACAAATGCAGGTTCATGTGATTGCCTGATATGAGCGCATGGAAGAATTAAAGATAACATTAATGTCTATGTTACTTTAATTTATAGATTAAAAAATTCGCAACGTTGGAATTTTTATTCTATCGAAGTAGAACACGATCATGTGCACTCTTATTGTTGGATGGAAAGATGCGGAATCATATCTTAGCTGGTCTCTGGGTGGCAGGGCTTTTCCTAATAATTCGGACTGTTCATCCAACAAATAGAAAAGCCAAACTCAGCATACGTAATATTCTGAGTTTGGCCATGATCATCGGTTTGCATTATGGACCTATAACAACAGATCTACATGAAGGCATATGGATTATTTAATGGATGGGATGCCAATATCAAGTTTTGACGTGCTCTTTTCCATAGCAACCAGTTGAACAAATACGTTATTATACATAACTACCTACATCAACGAATATCACAAATAGCATTTAAAAATATGCCATGACCTTTAATTTATTACCCTAATTTGGTCGGATGCTTGTGAGTTCCATATCATTATGACGTTTAGTATTACGGAAGAGGTGCTTAATTTAAACTATTTTCAGCTTATATAAATGCCTATCTAATTCTTGTTATACTGTGAAAATGCTAATTGGTAACTTTCAGCAATCACCACCTGTGAAAATTATTTTCAGAATTGTATCGATCTTTCGCCAAAATGATAAGTGCAACACTAGCACATGATCACTTCTAATAGATCTCCCATTTCCTTAACAAAACAGAAAGAGCAGAGATTTTTTGAGAAATGGATTCATTTCACCACGAAAAAAGTCAATTGACAAGGAACTTAAGATGCACCTTTTGTGCGACGCGTGTTGCATGGACAGATACCGTTTGCTGCAGCATGCAAGTCACGTATGAGTGACGAAGACCTGATTTATATATAGGTGAACAGGATTTCGTGTTAGCCATCCAGCACATAAATGAAGGGAAGATCGTTTGCGAATTGGATTCTGTGATTAAGTTCATCTTATAATTTTTAATTACTAGAAGCCTGAAATAATGCGATCCATCGGATTTAAAACCCCATAACTATAACTCACCAAATAAGCTGTTGTAATTCATCTGTATTCTTAGCATCAATAGGTTTTATTTTTATTGGGTGGTACAACAATACGTGTTTTACCAAAAGCTAATCAACAGAAATCATATAGCTTCTCTAGAAGAGAGAAAGATTTTTGTTTCTCAGATAGTGGTTTATATAAAGTACGATTGAGAGTGACGATATAAACAGCATTTGCTGAAAACGTATACTTTTATGACTTTTCGTCTTGAGTGTCAACTTTCTATTACACTGACAAAGACGAAGGACACTGTTTTGATTAATATGAATTGTTTTTCCCCTCTTTTTTGTAGAATAGATTTAGGTGTTTATAAACCTTCGCATAAAAAATTTCAGGACAAAAAAGCCATATTGAATTACTGTATTCAATTAATATACATCGCAGAAGCAAGATGATCTGAAATGAAGTGTGAATCTCGCTGGATAAAAATTTTA
This sequence comes from Typopeltis vanoorti, assembly GCF_054136105.1. Lineage (NCBI taxonomy): Eukaryota > Metazoa > Arthropoda > Arachnida > Uropygi > Thelyphonidae > Typopeltis > Typopeltis vanoorti. Next base: position 154,102,813 of record NC_143549.1, on the reverse strand, counting down.
TCTTTTATTTCTTGTTTTCTTTTTTTGGCAATAAGTATATTATTTTACAGGGCCTCCATAGTTCAGTCGGTATAGAGGAAGCCCTTTGGTCTGAAAGACCTGGGTTCGATTCCCTTCAGTGAGGCGAGGAACCTTTATCTGGTCATCTTTCGACTAAAGATGAGTTAGACGGTCTCATACGGAAGTAGGAGGTTTTTCACCCGGAAACTCGGGTTTTTCTTCCCTCAGAACAGGCAAACCGGCCCCGTGAACACACACATGGATTACAGTCATGAATACGTCTCAGCCATATGCCGGTCCCGAGCTCGGATAAAACTGGGGGGGGGGGGGGAAGCAATGGTGAACTACCCTGTAAAACTCTCACCAGGAATACTTTGTGGACAATACCTTCACAGTCACAACAGGGTTATGTTATTTTACAATATAATAGTTTACTTTTTTTCTGTTTACCTAAAATATATAAATATAATTAATACTTCAAAAAAAGTCTGTAACCGTTTCATTAATATGTACTTACTGTATTTGTAATTATTTAAATTCATTTTTATTAGGTACAGTTTTTTAACTGTAGTTTTTTTTTTTTTTTAACTTTAATTTTTGTTGTATGTTACATTCACTTGAGTGAAGTGACATCATGATAAGCCCCTGGTATAATTAATTTGGGAAGTAGCAAGATTTATTTAATGGAGTCATCTGAATATGGTCACAGAGTTTAATTAAAAACCATAATTAAGATAAAAGGTTAATAGAGTGTAATTATAAGAGTGTTCCAACCGTATCGTCCGAGATAAAAATATCCTTTTATTAAGATGTTCTTCTGTTTCCATGTTTTTGAATTTAAAAACTGCAAACGCAAAGAGGGTGATAGATGTCAAGCGCCTCAATAACGCAGTTGCGTAGAGGTAATTGACATTTGCTCTTCGCCTTGAAAGGACTCAGGTTCGAATCCTATCTAGGATGCGAATTCATTTATCGTATGATAAATATATAAGCTACACACATGGTTAAAATACAATAAGATAAAATACACATGAATATAGATAAGATACACCTATATGATAATATAAATTAAAAAAAAAGTAAAACATCTGCATTAAGGCAAATACAAATAAGAAATTTATGACAAGCATCAGACAGAAGATTAATCATATTTTAACATTTAGGTTTAGGATGCGAAGAACCTTTAGAAGTACTTTCCAAATGAAGATAAGTCAGTCAGTCTCATGCCGCTTACCTGATGCGTGAATGCATAGGTTAACCCACAAGGGGTTGAAAGGGTTACATTTTGTATCTTTTCGGGATTCTTAGTAATGGCCACAGTTAGTAATCTGCAAAATTATATTTCTAAGCCAAACGAAATAGTTCAGAAAATAAAAATCAATATCACATACATTAAAAAGAAGACTACTTATTCCATGTGTTTCATGTTTGTCGTTTGTTTTGGACTCCGATGTTCGCCATACCATAAAGAAATTCAGTTATATTTCTTGTTTTGATCTTAAGAAGCGACTGCTAATTATCGACACCATCTTGAGACTGAATACGAGCTCTCCATTTGTTATCATGCCTGAGAGATCACATATTGATATCAAATATTAATTCTAGTCATCCTTTGTAAGTAGTCTGGCTTCGAAATCTATGAAGAAGAGTTTTCTTCTTCTTCTTCTTACACTTCGCTGAAACTTTCTTTGAAGGAAGTTTTCTTCCTTCAGCATTGCTTAGTGACAGTCAACTTTCTGATGGATCACCTTGCTAGAGGTGACTGCCAGTCCGAGTACACTTTCATGAGGTTTGGCGTGATTAATCTCGGCAGTCGTTCTTGAAGCAATATGCGTTGCCATGCAGTGGACCTCGACAGTAGTTCCGAGATCATTTTGAATAATGCAGAAAAATATTAGTAATGAAACACTGGTATATGAATTGGGAAATATTTTAAAATATATTTGCTTTAAGCGTTGTCAGAGAGCTGAAAGACTCACCTTTCTTCAGAGAGCTGAAGAAAGGTGAGTCGTTCCATTAGTGGTATCATCCGGTTCCGTTTATGTGGAAGCGTTTGCTGTAAATGAATGTCATCTTTGTTCTCTCATTTTAAATAATGTTTCGTAGAATGATGAAAAGAGAATTAAGTAACTTTTATATCTTAAATACTGACAAAATTACTCCTGATTTCGTATACACACATGCGCGAATAAGTTGGGAAAATTACTGGATACCTTTTTCTAATTTTCATTCGAGATAATGCACTCAAGTTTAGAATAAAATTTCAGGAATACCGACTTGACCATTATCTAGTTAAAATTAGCATATTATTTCTCCAATAAAACAATAAAAAGTTGAACTCGGTGCACTGAGGCATCTTTAAGTTTCTCTTCACATTTGACTGTCGAGATAATCTGAAAAATATAAAATGATTCCTGATTATCAGCCATTTTCTAAGTGCTGTATTTTGTTTCGCAGACATTTCTTAATTTTCTAGGGGATAATTTAATCTGAGTCAATTTAGGTCGAAAGTAAATGAATAAATTATCGAGAACTTACAATGACGTTCACTAAAATTTTGACGACCTCCTGGAGAATCTTTTTAGCAGTAGTAGTTAAAGGCATGACGCTTTCAAAGTCATCGAAAAATTCTCCAAGAAATGCTTCAACACACAGAAATTTTTCCTCTTTATTTGAAGAGAACATCATTCTCCATTTATCTTTCTTTTCAAACCGAGTCGACTATAAGAAGGTTTAAATATGCTACACCGGAAATATTAACTGCCACTTTAGTCATCTTTTATTTCTGCCGCGTTCATTACTGCTGTGCAACGATCCTTTCACACCGCTATCTCTTATATGAACAGAAAGACGCCTACACTTTAATATTTATGAGATATCTATTTAACTTTCTTCGACATTTGCACTTTACTGATCTCAGGAAGCACAGCTCGTTTCTTTCCTTTTTCTTTCTCTTTCCATTTGATAGAAATATGAATCGAACTTTGTCTGTTTAATGTGTTCATATTGCTTGCCACTTGAGCAACGTTAAATCCCTGTTCAAACATCGCAAATGATTCAGTCCGGCTCAAGACATCACTCTTTATTTGAATAGCGCTATTTCGATATACTTAAATCAGTTCCGTTCGTTGTGACCATACTTTGCATCCATTATCGTTCTGCTACACTGCTCAAAGGACTGAATGAAATATCTCTGATTTGTGTTTAAGACACTTTTGAAGTTTCTCACTATTGTCTTGAACTTTTGGGGATTTTCATAAACCTTATCCGACATTTTGGGCTTTGCGATGAAGCAGGAAATTCACTTTGAAGGAATACGATGCTTAGGATTTCGTCGGTAGAATACCAACTAGAGCTATTTCACATATGTATACATAGGCAACTGGTAAAACAAACATGATGATAGTTTAACAAACTCATGAGCGACTTCCAAATATCTCTTCCTCGATTCTGTAAACTGTAACATGCATTCACAAAGTTCATCTAGATTTTTGATCTAGGGACTTTGCGAATACATATAAGGATTCTGTTTATTCTGTGCTGTAAAAGAGCAAATATAAAAATAATTCATTACCTCTAATTATTGAAATTTGTTTCAAAAAAATCAACGGAAGTTATTTAAAAAGTAGTCTGACTGTAGTCTCAAAAGAACTTTACTCTTTCAAAAACTGTATTCAATAAAAAACAAGAAAACTCCTACTGGCTGGTTTTCAATGTTTTACTATAAATTATATTTTCTCTGTGGCATATTTATTCATTTATATGCATTTTATGATAAATAACTAAACTAGAGTCTCTGCTTATCTTTGTTGTCTGATTTGATGAAAGTTTGGAGGTGAATCGTCCCACCTGACTTTCTCCTCAATTTTCTGAGTTTTTTTTTTTATTTGGGAAAAATATATTTCGGATTTGAATGTATTAAGTTTGATGTATTTATTGAAGATGGAAAATTAAATATGGAAATGAATAATAGAATAAGCAATGCTGGTATGGTGAGAGAAAACCTGAATAAATTTATATGGAATATGATTTTGTTCTTTGGAATTCATTAGTAATTACCAGACACAATACATTGATGAATATCAATGTATTGTGTCTGGTAATTACGTGTATTTTACAGCCTGGGATAAAAAAAAAATTAAAAAAAAAAAAAACTCGAGTTTTCAGGAAGTAAACCCAGTCGTCCGGTATGGAATAAGACAAAATGTTCGATATACTAAACTAACCATAAATAAAATTTAAACTTATTCTTATTTATTAATCAGAAAGTTGGGTCAGAAATAAAACATTTAATCAGAAACTAAAGACCAGAGATATGCGAGTTTTAATAAAAAAATTAGGAAAGTGAACAGATGGAATCAATGGTAGAATTCTGTTAAAAATGAAGTCAGGAAGAAGCTCGATATTGTTCAGGAAAGGGTGGGCGCAGCTAATCTGAAATAGTATGGTTACGTAAACAGAACGAAAAAGAAAAGGTTAGCAAAACAAGTGTTTGATGTCGGGATGGCAGAAGAAAGACTTCTCACAAGTATCATCTATCCAGAATAAGACCACGGTGTACGTGGATCGATACAGTTAAAAGTGCCTTAGAAGACGAGCATATGAGATCTTTCAGGACTGCAGTCCTGACAGATAGCAGACTAATCCGGAGGAAGATTGTCAATAGGAAGTTAGTAATAATGTAAGCTTGATTATGTTGTACTATCAAAGTATCTCCCATACATTCCTCTCTCCCCTTGAGGATGTGATATACTAGATGTTAACCCTTTCTTTCCTTACAAACTATATTCTGAGTGCAATGCACTGTTTCCTCTTCTATTTCGACTTCTAATATACTATTGTAGTCCGATATCACTATTCTAGACGATGGAATCGATTCCGATCTAGATTGGAATTCGAGACATGCTTCTCACATTGTTATTTTCGTAGAATGAAAAAGCATCAGCGGAAATTTGTGCGGAATCGTTTGTACAGGGATAAATCTTAAACTCATATTGATAATTATTAACTTGGGTTAGCTTTTAACAAGTGAATAAGCCATATATTTTTGTGTTAAAATCTACAATTAAAATTAAGACTATAGATTACTGTCCAAATATTTTCCATGCTATTGTCCCTATTGCAGATTATCCTCATCCCATCACACACGTTAACACCTCATCCACGAACACAATTATCATCTATCCAGTAGTTCTAAAATTAGGCTGCGTAAACCCACGTCGTTTCCTTGGATGCCGATTTCTTCAGGATTGATAATGCTAAGTGGAGTTTTCGATTCAAAGTGCTTTGTAGATAATCCGTTGCTGTCCTAGTTAGCCGAGTGGTTAATATAGCTAGTAGATGAAGACTAGATTAAGGCAATAACCAGTTATTGTCTTATAAATTATTTTAGACAGTTCTTCATCAATGTATCTTTTCTCAATCTGTGTTCCGTGAAATAGTGGTATCCTGTGAAAAACCTCATTATTTTTTATTTTAAATTTTCATTAGATATAAAACACAAATCTGTTGTCCTATAGGTTTTCTTTGGTGCTGCATATTCTGGTTATTTTCAACTTGTTGCGCGCGCAATCTGCCTTCTTCATCAATATTAGACTTGTCCGCGCAGGTTTTCTTCAATTAAAAGACTAGGGCATCAGTGCAATGCACATAATCAAATTGATTCCGTTCGTTAACCAAAAGTGCTTTAATTACTATTTTTGTAAGGTAAATCGAATAAATGAATAACACATGAATTTGTGGCTGAAAGAAATGAACTTTGAAAAGCTTTCGGGAAATGTTTTCGTGAGCAAACAATTTTACGAAATACTACTGCATACAATAATTCAATTACGAAATCCTTTCATGACTGCCTACTTTCTTACTTTCTTAACAGTTCAGTTAAACATCAACTTAAAAACAAGCGTACAAGCACAGTAACTGACTATTGCGTCTCCATCCATTTGCTGCCACATACGAAACGCCTGTTAGACGAATCACACTTCTCTATTTGCTAAACACCTGGGCCACTACAGTCTTCATAGAGATACATTTGTGCAGTTGACAGGTTCATGCCGAAGACCTTATACCGGAAACCATGTGTTGTATCTGGCATTAAGGAACCATTGTGTGGGAAGAAGTGCTTCCTGCATCGAGAGTCGATCTCTTACGATTTGTTGACTATCATCTTCTCTATGCCATTACAGATGGCACTTGCCATAATCCATATTTTTAGGTTCGATCTCCAAGATGCTTTATCATATGTAGGATTCGTTTTATCCATACAACATCCTTTAATTTATTTTGGTATTTCTTCAAAAATGTGTCCATTCATTTCAACTATCAGTTACATAGGACTCTTCTGTTGCAATCAGGGGCGAAATTCTTCATGCTTGCTATGCTTGCTGCGCAAACTCATTATTTGAGAAAGAAGTAATATTTATTTGTTAATAAACGCATGCATTTATAAGCATTCCATTTAGACTTTTATTTTTGTAGACAGAAGACATCTTAAGCTTGAGCGGCAATAATTGAGCTTGGCGTTGTGTATCGAAGGCCGATGCTTGCTAGTCAAAGCTGCCTTGGCTTGCTCGGTTGTAGGAGCTTCCAGGTCCTCGCTGCAGTACTGTGATTTCATGCGCGCGCATAGCCATTTCCGCTCCCTTCACGTCGTCTTAAACACAGGCCATACGCAATCAAAGTAGCTGTAGCTAGTGAGCTTCAGCCAGCCTTTACAAGTGTGCGTGTTGCTTGGGAAAATTAAGTTACAACCAACTTTTTATGACGATGTTATTGACCAGTTCATAAAGAAGAACCGTAGGGTAGAATTTGTATTCAAGTAGCTAAATAGAAAAAGATAGAATATTATTTGTAAAATAAATGTTGTATTTGTATGATTAAATGTACATAAATTTCGAAATATATAGTTTTAAATGGTCAGTAATTCATTATTCCGCCAATCATACTTCAATCACACCTTTCACTCCCTGAATGATAACAAGAGCAGGTGTGAATTTCAAAACCAGCATTCTCCCCTGGTTCCAATATTAGGCAAGATAAAAACTATTCCAATAATATAAAACAATGTTGCAGAAACGAATGCAGTTACAACTGCCGTGTTAACGGATGAGGTTCTTAAAGAAAGAATGTTCTTACTAGAAGAATATTATACAGCACAGCAGTGGCTATATTTTTTTGTGACAGAAAAGCCTTCGACTACTTTATTAGCGCAATTACATCCAAATAGAAAAGAGTCAGATATGACAGACCTGATAAAGTAGTCGATTAATTTGAATGCATTTTCATTAAAAATTCTGATATTTTAGTGCTTACTTTATATTATTAAGCGATATACGCACATACACAATGCGATGCTATTGACGATGCTCTTTGATTGGAAAGAATCGAATCCCGCTTATGAAGCGAGAAACCTGTGTAAGGGCTTTCAATTATTGGTGAGTTAGCTGGTCTCATGGGGATGTGGAAAGATTTTTCCTCCCTCAAAGTAAGAAAACCGGCTAGAAGAATAGACTCAAATGACAGATAATAATACAATGGGCTCATAGTCTTAGTTGCTTGGGGAATCATTCCAAACAGAATCAGTTCCCAGTAATATCAGAATTGCACCACATCTGAGGTCATAGACAATTGAAAAGAATCTCTACGAGCTTCAATTTCTAGTTTTAAGTTTGGTATATTTCTCGAAGAGAAAGATATAGCTTATTCATGAGTATACGGATTTTTGTTTTTTTAAATTAAGATTTAGATTCCCGTTCAGATCCATTGTACATAGTTCTCTTATGTGAATCAGAAATACAGCAGAACCCACCCACGATTTACCGAAGAACTCTAGGTTTGGTTATGAGTCATGGGAATATAATTCCCTCAAGTCAAGTATTTCAACTGCTCGCTGTTTTCTTTTGTTTTAGCGTTTCACATACAGATTTGTACTGAAGAAAGTTGTCGAGTTTAAAAAAAGTAAGTCTATTTATCGTTTTTTGTGCAAAGATTTTTGAGAACAGCGATATGGAAACAGAGGTTTCTATATAATTAGTGTAATTGTTCATATCGCCTTTTTTTAAACATCTGAAAGGAATTCCTTTATGATATAAAGATGAAATTTCGAATGATATTTGCTAAACGTTTATCATTCTTACAGTCATTCTCAACGTTTTATTATCAAATATTGTTACTTTTTAGTTTGTCTGCAGTTTCGTGGAACGAAAATTTATTGAAGCATAATATTTAATCCTCTTTACGACCATTAATTAAAGTTTGAGCGTCATTAATTAAATAATTTGCGAATGTGTAACTCTGATTAAAATACTGAATACATTATTCAATTTATTTATTGTATTTTAATTAGTATCATTGAAGCCTATTTGATGCTTATGCTGTTATTGTCGTACATCTAAAACCGCTGGACAGAAGGAAGCCGTCCATTTGAATACGATCGCTGGCTTCCTTCTGTCCTGCCAGTACTGACTAATCAATTTTATAAGACAACGACTGAAATAGTGAAATACAACAACTACTGAAATCAGGTAATGTAGTACATTCTTCCGATGCTTAGCTGACTTTGATCTTCACTGACTCTACAAACAGTACATTCTTCTGTTATAGAACTGGATTGATCTTTTTAGTATTTTAATAATAGCGATGTTCATGTCTTACTTGTAATATTTCTCTTTTCATTATTATTAAGAGCGGTGTTGTGTTTTCTCTCATTTCATAGAGGCTGTGGTGGATGATGGATAAAAGAAACACATAGTTGGTTTAAAAAATAACTATAATGCAAATCTTTAAGAGTTGATTTTACAAGGAATGGATTACAAAGTTAGAACATATTTTATTTTTCTAGAAAACTAAATCAAGACTCGAAGGCACTAAAATTGTTATAAGTTTAATTTAATTAAATTTCTTTACATAGAAATATATGGGTGCCAGATTAGTGATAAAAAACCTTACATATTCTCAGCTTGTTTCTTCCGTGAATTATAACTAATCATCTTATAAGATTAAATGGGTCTTTAGCGATGGAAACTTTCGTATGCTAAATTTCTTAAAAAAAAAATAAAATAAAAAAAAACTAATAATAAATGCTTCTTCTGTGTTCATATGGCATCTTTAATGGCGCCTGTCACTCTATGGGCTTCTAGTTGCGTGATCTTCATACTTAATAGTCACTTTCAAGCAGGCATAAACTTGAATGCGAAGCGCATGTCTTAACATCACGTGATACGACACAAATTTAATGTTCATAAGTTATCCTTGTGTGTATGTGTTTATGCAGCTTCTGCTAAACACCACAGCCACTTACACGTAGATCTTATAAGTAGATCACCCCTAAAGCAAAGCAGTTACGAAGCAATCAACATAGTGGGATTTAAGACGTCCCCAGTGTGCAGTCGGTAGCACACGCTCATGGATACAAAGATTTGCTTCTAGATTCATATCAAAAACGAATATTTTTTTCTATCACGTTTCAAAAAGGAACTGAGTTAACCAATCGCAAGCAAAGGTTGAAGAGTTTGTTTTCCTTTTCTTCACTGTTTTTTTTTTTCCCTACAGGAACAAATGAGATGCCTCCAGAAAACATAGTTTGCATGTATTAAACAGGCATCTGCCGACCTTGGATGTTCAGCTTTAAGTTAAATGAACCAAGCACTAATTAACCGTGAGATTTTAGCTCAATAATTTCAGTGAAGATATGCAGCAGGCAAGTAATACAAGAGACATTAATATTCCACTAGTTTAACAACCAAACATTTGCACATAGCTCTCAGAGCGTTAAGGAAAAAAAAAGAGAATGGGAATGAATCTCAGTGCGGCGAAACTATTTGAGTTTCTATCCATTCTGTGTGTAATTTTGGCAGTTTCTGTCTACTGCAGAATTATTAATTGTAAAGAGTTTACACTTCATCGTAATCGATTCGAATTAAGATTAATCTTACGCACAATAGAATTCATTGAGTAGACTAAGTGCTTGTATTGTGTTCATATCATCTTTTAATGAACACTATATTAGTATAATAGTATAATAGGTGCAATACTTTAATTACGTGTAAAAGTCGATGTACATTATCATTCTTTTTGGCATTCGTTTACGTGGGAGTTAACAAAGCATTATTATCTTTTTCGCGATTCCAATTCCCTTCTATCGTTAAACATAAAAGGTTTTGTTTATTTATTTTATAGTTTAGAAAGGCTGCTTCTTTTGTAGATTTTTTTTTTATTTATTTACCTTAATTTAATCTTGTGTATTGAAATTTGAACAAGTCAGTGTTTAATGTTGGAAACATTACGCAGTAATTTAACATCTAAGTAAACATGAAAGTAATAACACCACATTGGCTATCTGTGATTCCATGGAAACACAAAATAATTAATGTTGCTTTATTTTTCACTATGAACTTAACAAATAAAATTTATTTTTTTTCTTATTTGAAGTTGTAAATATTTAATTATTTTCTTAGCTGAGATTTGTCTTTTGTTTATTTCAGTAATGCTCACAACCAAACTTAATTAAGAACAGATTTTTGATAAGTTTAAAAAACAAAGGGATTCGACATTTGAAATTGTGAGTGCGCATATTGTCAAAGAAAGAAAATTCTGAGTTGATCTTTTCTGTAAAGATTCTGAGGATTATCCTTTCATCTCACTCAAGGAAGGATATTCCCCTTGTACAAGTTAGAGAAGCGTAATCTCAATGTTACAATTATATTTTAATCGAATTTGTGTTTAGAAAATATTAATAAGTTCCGATATGTAGGGTTACATCATTATTGCAATGTTATATTTTTACAACAATTGGACCGAAAGTCCTTTGGTTTATTTACTTACCTATAACTTATTTATTGTCATTTGATATAATTTTGTTCAGTTTCGAATAGTTTGTTAGCTCGTCGCTACCAAATTTAAGAAGCTAAAATTGAAACGGCATTTCAAAATTTAGAGTAAATGTTCCTAAATATCAAATTCTAATAAAAATGAATCTGCTTGGCACTTGTGCAATTTTCTGCAATGCACGTGATAATGAAAATAAAATAAATAAATTGCATTTATTTTTATTATCTAACAATTAACTTGGAGCTATCCAATTAGAAGTATCAAAGACTTTCGTTTCATAGAAAGGACCAATTATATTTATTATTAGGTATACAGTCAATTGGCTATTTAAACATAGCTGCAATAACTGCTATGGCAGATACATTTTTATAATCAATCTAATGCTCCAACACAGTAAATTCTTTAAGGAGAGTTCCTTCACAACACAATCAAAATAAATGCATTCTGCTGGAGAATTGAAACGAATGCTCACATTTTTATAAGCGGCATGGTGTGTGCTGTCAGGAATGACACTCCTCCGATTTCGAATATTTTTCCATAGTCTCCAGAATATTTTACCGCAGTCGTGATATTTATATTCTTACCTTATTTTTATATTCTTTCGAAAATCCTTCCCTGATGTTGGTTTCGCTGGTTTGATGCATAACTTTGCTTTCTTACAAATTTCTTGCTACTTTCTAGAGTACATGTTTGGTTTGATTTCATATTTTTTCGTATGCGTTTGACTTCTTTGCTCCACTTGGCAGTTTTTATTTTTATTTTTTTTTAGATTTGTAAACAATGTGCTATATGCATTCCTCGCTAGCCTGTCAGGGTTTTTTTAGATATTGCCATTCAATCTCTTAAGTTTTATCTCAGATCACATTTTTTTAACCATATTACTTTTTTGTAGTTGAAAATAAACTCTTTATTCCAAAGTAAATACTTTAAAAATTCGAATGAAATGTTAGTCATGCAATGAAACGTCTGGTCGTTCATTGTATATTCATATTCTTTATATGAAATGTCAATTTTTAGGAACCGATGAAGACCTTACAAAAGCGAGGTTTGATGAAATAGTCGATTTCGCGTGGTAAAAGTCAAAGTATTTCTTTCGACAATTGTAATTGTTTACTTCCGAATAAAGGAACTAAGCCTATGAAAACAGCGCACTCAGTAAATCGCGTGTATTCTTCTGGCTATTTTTGCGGGATAAAAAATTCAATAAACATTTTTGAGAGAAAAACTTTCTGCCACCATATTAGACCAGATATCTCATTTTCAACTGAAAATCCCTTATAAAGATATTCTTCGCATCCAAACGGGATTTGAACCCAAGTCCTCCAGCCGAAAAAGGCATCGTTGATACTGACTGAGCTATGGAGCCTTTCGAAAACTCGTTCTTTTTTTCTTCGAGAGAGATCAGCTCTAGAAACAGGCACACTTACCAGTCTGATTACGAATATCATTAGATGATTACCCGGTGTGAGACCGCCATCCTAATTATTAGAGGCCTGAACTTGCTTGAAAAAAAGAAACGCGTTAATTGGATAATCTAACCTTTAGTATCTTAAATAAATATGTACGATTTGGTCGGTACATTTTATTTGGTAATAAAATGCACGATTTGGACATTTTTTTTGTCTGGTATTCACATAAAGAGATTCGATTTGATTGATCTTCAAATATATATACAGATGTGCGGATTTTGCTGAATTTACTAAGATTCTTTAGTCACTTCATTGTATTTTATTTAGACTATGTTACTGTCTAAATTTAAAAAAAATAAAAGAAAGTTATATACTACAAATATCAATAAATGTTTGGCTTAAAATGCATACGGCAAACATCTCCAGATTCAACTGTTATGATAACAAATAAATAGTGTAGCTAGTCAATAATACTATTGAGAAAGAACTCTTTTATCATTGAATACAATAAGTTCCACATACATTATTATTATTATTACTGTCATGATTTCGGATGTTTCGGAAACTGTTTATGAAGTGAAATGGTCAGAACAAATTAAGTCACTGATGCATCCAAGTTTAGGCATTCAGTTTTAACGTCAGTTACCTAACAAATACAGCACGTTGCAATAAAGATATTAATTAAGTAATAAATATGTACCGTCTTTTGTACTATCAGTTTATTTATTGTACTGAAGAACACAATTTATTTCTCAATGGGATATAGTCTCTGTCAATGTAAATAATTCAACCATTTTCTTTATTGACTGTCTGGTTTTTAAAAATCATTCTGCTTTCATGCGTTTGCATCCATTTGATATATTTCCAGAACGCTAAAGCTTAAATAAGATAACTCAAAGCGAATACTGGTCTTTTACTAGCCCTTAATATGAACACCAGATTACGAGAGTGATCTATTAATTGCACCTAAGGCTAAAAACTCCACTGCTGTCCTCTTTGGTCGTGCACTTGCCATTTGGGATGCCTTGGAAGGTAAAGTGGTGTTATCAAATTTGTCCCTCCTGTTCCCCAAATTATCGGACACAGTTGGGAATACTCGATGGCTACACGGGGCGACTAACAGCTCTCAGAAACAAGGGAAAAGAGAGAGAGAAAATAGAATAGAGCAAGGAAAAGAACTCGAATTGTACTGACACTGGCAATTAGGTCGTTGTAGAAGAGACAAACTAGATCTGTAGGTGCCACCAAAACGCAGTTTTCTTTGGGTAATGCAGTTGTATTTCCTTATTATGCAGCGACTACCAGTGCTGTTTTATTAAAAAGCTCTACCTGTGCACTTTAATAAAAATCAATATTTAAAATAATTGATAAATTCTCCTACTCTACATTTTTTTGTCCCTCTTTATTTCAAAAGCAAGATTTCGTTTTGTAAAATTTGTATTCAGTGACTATTCAGTTTTACGTATTTTTTTTTTTCGTTATGCTGATCCCATGTGGAGGTGAGCAAAGGATTTTCTCATCGAATAATTGGTTCGAATCCGGTCAACGATGCAAAAAAAATTTACAGGGATTTTTTTGGAGGGTTGAAAGTAATTGAGGTTCGGTTTGTAGATTAAACTAGATTAAATAAAAGTTAGTTCAATTAAGGAAATGCACAGCATTAGTAAATATATACTTTATGTAATGTCTTGGGCTTTATTTAAATTATATTACTATTATAAAAACCCTCTTTGGGCTTATATGACGAACACTGTTGGTCATAAGGGTATAGTTTAATTTAATTTATTTTTATTTTATTTTATTTGTTCGTGCTTTATGTTTTTTATTTCTTTGTTTTCATCCCTTCTGTTTTTTTATTTATCTTCCTTATTTTTTCTTTTTGCCTTTCTCTTTCATTATTTTTTCCCTTTTTATATTTCTCTTTCTTTCTGTTTTATTTTTATTTTGTCGTTCTCTTTCATTTTTCTTTTTTTATTTATGTTCCTTAATTTTTCTTTTTTTATTTATCTTCCTTATTTTTTTTGCGTTTCTCTTTCTTCTATTAATTCTTTCATTTATTTTCTTTTCTTTTGTCCTCTTTCATTTTTTTCATTTCTCTTTCTTTCTTTTGTCCTTCTCTTTCATTTTTTTCATTTCTCTTCCTTTCTTTTGTCGTTATTTTTTTTCTTTTTCACATATCTTCCTTTATTTGTTTACTTTTTATATTTGTCTTTCAGTCTTTCTATTTCTCTTTTCCTTTTTGATTTTTCTCTACCTTTATTTGATTTCTTCGTCCTTTTTTTCTCTATCCCTTCATTTTTTTTTTTCACTTTCTTTACCGACTTTTTCCATTACTATAGATGACAGCTGGGTACTTAATGTGTTCTTCTTAAAAGTCATAAATTGATAGAAAAATTAATTTCATTTTGTTCGCAATGAAATGGACCACAAAAGACAGTTTATAATAGAAATAAATAGAGATAAAGTTTTGTTTACACACACACACACACATTAGAATTATTTCAGAAATGAGGTGAGAGAAAGAATTCTTCCCACTCCATCAGATTTGAAATTTATGTATTATTAAATTAAAAATGATAAAACAAAGTAATTTTTGCTGGTTCTCGAAGCATAATTATAGAGGTAAATTATAGCAGTGATTGGTAATGGTACACTGGATGCACATTAAAATAACCTAATTGTAGAAGAGTTGTATTTCTGATCATTCGCTGTTTTGTGCAGCTGGAAAGAAGTGCGCTCGAAACATAACATTGTTATACTGTGCGTATTTGAAAATGCATTACTGGGCCTTAATTAAGGACAGTATCTTGGCATCGATTTTACAGCTCAACTTATATAATTGCACTGCACTACTAGTCGGAAGGTAGTCTAATGTTGAAAGTTTATCGACCGAAATCGGTCTATTCTTCTCTCTTTGATAGCGATAATTTAATTGTACAGTGGGTAGTCTGAGAATGTTACTTCTGACAGTAATAAAAACAAATTCGTACTTATCATTATGGTCTTCTAAAAGTAATGCTCATTTATCTTCAAATGTTTTTCTAGTACGAATTATATTTATGCTTGCATATTTATGGACAGAAATGTATTCTTAGCCAAAGATTTCACAATTATAAAACTAATGTTTACTTCTTTAAAACTGAAAATACGGAACAATAATCATCAAGATGATGTATTTTTAGAAGCAGTAATAAATCGAATAAAATAGGAGTCTTTTATTTTAAATAACAAGTAGAATGAGCTGTTTTCAGCAGATGACCTAATTTTTTGTCATCAATATTTTCGAAAGAGAAAAAGGCGATAAAATAAATTCCATTGTTGTGAGAATCACGTCTACTTGCGCTTCTATCATATCAGTGCAAATAGGTTTTCCAAATATAATTTGTCCTTAAAATGGAGGATATTTCATTATATATACAGTTATGAAATCAGAAATAATTATCTCAGTCCATTCCTATTTACTTTGATTTTTATCAGAGTTATTTTCTCGATATTCCGCCTACTGAAATAGGAACTCAGATGTACAATAGTCTCTTTAGTCAAGTATTTCTCTGAAAAGAACAACTTGCAGAAGATCCAGGAAACTTCATACCGAAACGAATACAGGTATTGATAAAATAGATCCGAAACAAATAGACCAGATAAAGGGAAACTCGAAACTATAAAACGAAAATAAAATAGCCAACGAAATCGGATTGTACCCTTAAAAAACAAAGATCACGATCTATAGAGAAGCAAGTAAACGAGAAAGCAGGGGGAGGGGGAAACGTATAGGAAACCGATAGGCGAAATGGACATATGAAAAATGTCAATGTTCATTGTGCAATGGCCATAAATAAAACAGTATCTTATCTTTTCACATTGCGTTGCTTTATGCGTTTGGCTTTTCTGTTTATCAGTGTCTTTCTTGGAGCCACGACCCTCTTTCTATTTCTGTCTTCGCGTTTCCTATTTCACTGGCAATGCTTTTGTCTCCAGGTGGAACGAATGGTCCATGGAAAGAGACATGGAGACGGGACCAGTCAATGATTCTCATTAATACGCCAGTCTCGCCATTTGCTCCTTTTGTCGCAGCCATTGCGTTCTTAACATTGTCCATTCGATGCGCAGTTGGCTCATTACAGACAGGCACGCGTCTGTTCACTTTTTGGAAATAAAAATAAGCACTCTACATTTCGAAAGTCCAACCGTATTAGCTACAGCTGCCTAATGGAGGTGCAAAGTAACTGAGTTGAAAAGTTAAAAGCATATTTCTGAGCTTAGCAAAATACGCATAGATATTCCACGTATAATAAAGCACAGTATGGTATATAATGCATACTCTTTTCATTTTTGAACAGAACGATTCCAAGACATATGCTGAAAGATTTTATCACCTCTCTGGTGCTATACACTGACGTCATAAGGCGCGTAGTCAGCAGTTTTAAGATTTTGCAATTACATTTAGCTAAAATAAATAAATAACGCATCGTGCAAAATATTTAGTCGGTGTTTATTGTGAATTTTTTTTTTAATTTTAACTCTTTTTTTTTTTTTAATTTGTGACACATGGAGGAGAAGAGAGGAGTCGAACGATGTGGTATTTGTGAGTGGGGATCAACATTTGTTTTTAAAAAATGTGGTGTGATATTTAAGGATGAGTCCTTGGTGAGATTATTGATAATGGAATTGTGAATTCTTCTCCGCGGTTGATTTTCAACAGTGAAATATGAAAGTTGAAAATTCAAAAAGAAAGCCACTAAGCCCTTACCTTCTAACATTTAAATATTCATCGGTTTCTGTTTACCGTATAAATATTTTCTTAGGCACAGCCGTAGACATTATCTGCTGGAATCAAATCCATGTATCTTTTAGCAAACTCCATTTTTATTTGTCGCGAAGTAATCTGCCAGCAAAAATCATTAAACCGAGAAACAATCCTAAGCAGTAGATTGAATCATGCATCAAACTGTCCATCCGTCTCGAAAGACCTATAAACATGACTACCTCCATTTATAACTTACACATGTAAATGATGCAGGACTTCAGATCCATGAACTACACACACAAATTATACGCTTGTTTTGGTTTCTGCTCCATTTTTGTTTATTCTTACACCACCACAGGCAGACTAAATTATCTAGAAGGATAGATTTGGTTTGTTTTTTTTTGCTGATTGCCCTGCTATTTCAAATGTCATAAATTCAAATGCCTCCGCTCCTTGATATGTTTGATTTGTCTCTTTGAATATATTCAGTCTTCTCTTGCAAACATAACGTAATCATCCGTAAGCACGTAGGAATACAGTAGCAATTACGCGCCAGTAGCATTTCAGCGAGATCTCGTGTTTGACTTTATGAGAAGTACGTGATAAAACCTTTATCGTTTGGTGTATTGTTTGAAGTGAGGAAAGAAAAATATTGCCACTAGGAGCATGGATTCGTTAAGCGGCCTTATCGAACTGCTGCTTCGTGCACATTTATGAGAAAGCCGTTAACAAAGTAGAAGTTATTAAGACAGACAACTTAGCAATAATAAGAATTTAAATAAACACACGGTTTATTGCAAAAATAATGGAAGCCGTTCGTATAATAGAATTGCATCAATCGATAAGTTATTCTCATAAATCAATGTTTGCTCCCGTTGTGCAAAACTGTTTTTTTTTTGTTTTGTTTTGTTACTAGACTTTTTTATAGTCTTCTAAGATGCTGCCTAAGACTTTTTTTTTTATAAAAAATTCTTGACAGAATAAACAAGTAGCGTGTCCGAACTTTTCGCTCTAATGATAATGACATGCAAGCTTTTGCACACTATAGGTCGCTCCGATAAAGAACTAGGCGGGGGAAAAAATACTTTCTAAGCAAATACGTTTTTTTTTTTTTTTTGGTTGCTGCCCAGACTAAATCGAATTGGGTTTCCTTATAAAAACAAGATATTTAGATCGTCAGTCTTAAAAGTATTTTTCAGTTTTTAGTATAACGAACTCCATCACAGGGAGTGTAATTAGTATCTTCATTTTTATTGCATGCAGACTTAATTTTATGCAAATTGTGATTGTTCTTCCAATTAAAAACTAACTTAAGCTATAATATGTGTTTTTACGCTAATTATTTCCTACTTATGATATTGTTTCACTTTTTTTTCCAGTTATCAACCCCGCCTGTACCACCCTAAACCTACCCCTTCCCGTATCCCATCCCTTCCCTTTAATTCCGTTGAACTTCTGAGTATCCCGCAAAATGGCAGCCTTCGTTGCAAAGCAGATGGTCGGTAGTAAATTGAATGCCGTCAAAGGTAAGATTTTTTTATGATTATTTCAATGGAGGATTATAACGATAATTTAATAAATTAAAATGTAAATTATTTGATGCTAAAATGATTTTTTGAGGCTCTCTCACAAGGAGGACCATATTTTATTAAATAAAAACCTTAGTGAAATAAAGTAACCCAATATAGAATAACAACTTTGGCGTAAGGACCCCATTCGTAGATAATTTAACGCCATATTCATTCATATTTTCACACATTTATACTTCCCTGTTGAGAGAGAAATAAAAGAACTTCTCCTTTTGTATTGCTTAAAAGGACTTGCGTTGAGGGTGGACCGAGGGTTTAAACATTCAAATGCTCAACCCTTTTAAGTAGCGTGCTTTTCAGGAATATTGTATACTCTTTGTTTCCAAACATCACAGAATTTCTAGATCGTTACGACACAACTTTGACAAACAGAACAAAATGTAAAATTAAAATGAAACTTTAAATATATTTGATTTAAATTTTTCAGATAAATTTATTTTATTTTTGTAACCTCAGTAATTACATTACAAGACTACTGGGACTATTTTTAGCATGAAATTATGAGATAAATCAATCATTTTTATTAGACGATTTTTGAATCATTTTTATGGCTTTAATATGCTTCTGATTAAAAAAAAGAATGAATAAATGAATGAAAAACTAGACATTGGTCTTATTTTTTTCGCAAACGAGAAAAGGAGCAAATAACCAAAGCAATTTACTAAGAAAATATCCCTCGATTTCCTTAGAAATTTTGGCACACTTACCTAATTATTTTCTCAAGTAGCTGCCGTAGTACACTATAAAGAATTTTATATTGGCTAATTTTCATTTTATATTGGCCGCATTTTCATTATAAAAGAAAAAAACTGTGAAGTAAAGTCAAAAGGAAAATATTACATAGTAAAGATTATAATTTTGCAGGGCAGTTCAGTTTCTTTCCTTTTTTTTTATCTCTCTTTGGTTTTGTTTCTTATTCGTTCCATAATTCTTGAAAATCCATATCTTTAATTTTCTTCCCTTTTCTAAAATCAATCAATAAATAAACATAGTACAAATATTCCACAACTTTACACAACTTATAGATTTTAGAATTTTTGTCACGTGTACTCCTACTGAACATAATCATATGTTTTGTGTATAACACGGACAGAAACTCTCCGTATGCGAACGATATGCTTCGGTGTCTCTGACAGTTGTAGTTTTCTAGTTCAATATTATGAGGCGTCATTGTGATCAGATCATAGGAGTAACATCCGTGACTCTCCTCAGTATATTGAGGGTGGGGAGAAAAAGAGCTTTCATTGCGTCCGAAACATAATTCTATTGTGAGTATTTGCTCACATTTCCTTGGGGAGACGGAGAAATACAAGTTACATCGCTGTAATAGAATTAAACTTCATGAGAGGTTTAGCTCTGACTTTTATATGATCTCTAATCACAGCGATTTTATCCGTGCTGAAAAGCTATGCAAATTTCTTTATTTGTCATTATTTCTGTATAATTTCGTCTCCGATATTCTGTGCCATACTTTCTTTAGTCGATGACGTCACAGTTGCGAGAATATTACTTTCTTTGACATAAGGTCAAGTGTCTATTTCTGTTACAAACGATTAGGGTGGGGGGAAGGTGAAGAACTGTCCCACTTCGACATTTTTAGAAACTAATCGCTATGCAAGAAGAAGAAAAAATACTTTTAATTGTCCATTTATGGATTTTTCTAAAATGAAGATGGCATTTTGGTTTAATATGACGATAAATTACTTAACATTCTGAAGTATGCTGGAAACTATTGCCTTGTATTATTTTAGTATATTGAAAAGAATCCCAATAGCTGGATGAACTAAACCTCAACTACCTATTTTATCAGCATTTTGAAATTTGTCAGCTTTTTCCATTTTTTTTTTCGCCACGTCGACAGCTTCTTTCTTCTTACTCTCTTGACCATACTCACGACTAATGTACAATTATAGGTTTTGCGTCTAATTATTAGACATCGGTTCCCAACCGGTGGTACGTGGTGGGCCGTTTAGGGGTACACGAAAAATAATCAGTAATGACTGAAACACATTAAAAACATTATTTTACATTAAGATAGGCACTGAAAAAAATGTCAGTATTTAAAAAAAAAAAGAGGTACAGTTTATAGAAATGGGTTTAAAAGGGTACACAAGTAGAAAAAGGTTGAGAACCACTGGTCTAATATAAGATATATATTCATGCTCACTGGTTTCTTAAATGTAAACAGTCCAGGGATTTTAGAATTCATGCCAGTTGGTTGCACCATTAGCTCTATGCCCTGCAAAAAACGGAAGAATTACTGACAGGCATCAAGTTTTTCTCTCCAACATGACAATAAACAACTCCCAACAAAGCGCTTGAACTATTGTACAACCTTCCCTCCTTGGTCGCAGTGTCTTTAGTCCACCGTGCACCATACTGCCCAGACGCGGTTCTATCTGACCTCAATCTGTTCCCGGAGCAGAAGAAAAACTTGAGAGGACATCCTTTCATGTCACATGATGAAGTGAAGATAGCGAGGAAGATGTGGCTCCGTCAACAAGATGCCCTGTTCTATCAATGAACTTATAAAATGCTACCTAAATGCTCGTGTAATTATTAGTGCATGATTATTATAAAGTTTCGCAAATAATTTTGTTTAAATGAAATATCCATGACCGAAAAATAAAATAACATATACGATGCTGTTATATTATAACATTATTATCAACATTAATGCAAGGCGCCTTTATACCAAAGTTATTATATTAGACGGAGGAAGGATCTTCCGACCCAAGTGGATAAACATCCCACTGGATGTTTATCTGTAAGTAATGCATCATTAGTTATCTTATGGTAATTGCAGTGAAACTTTCGAAATAATTGTCGTTTGTATGATATTTTAAGTGATTTATTTTATACATGTTGTCATGACTACGTATATTAATCTATAGTGACGTATTATGCAATAGCATTAGCCTTCTCCCTATTGAATAAATGGGCGTGACGTAGTTGTGATTAATAGTAACCAATTAAGTGATTATTTCGCAACACTTAACTATTAATTCAATTCAGCCAGGATGGAGTTTGCAATGAAACTCATCTCTGAAATGAATTTAATAATAACCATTTTATTAGGATTATATAATACGCCATAAAACATTTTGCTTTTATTGTACGTGATGCATTTTATAATTAAATCCGATAGCTAATATTTGTAATGTATTTAATTCCCCCCCCCCCCCAAAATGTAAGAGATTGATTTTAATCGTTTTCTCTTTTCAACAATGATTGACATTTGGCGTTTAAACAATATAAAATTGCATTTAATGCGAAATTCACATTAAACAAAACAAAAAAAAAACTATAAATTTTAAGCAGATGAGCCATTCGCGTGCCTGCACGTGTTAGACATTATTTAGTGTTTTCTTTTTTTTTTTAAATAAAATACTTTGAGTGCCTCGTGACTCTTTTTTTAGGAATAAAACACTCGCGCACATGGAAGCACACGGAAATACTGACAGTCTGAAACAGAGTTTGCTCTGAAGCACCATTTGGTCTTCGTTAATCATCTAAATTTAATACTTAACCGAAAATATGCAATCGTTAAAAACTGAATTAAAGTAGTCATTAATCATAATTGATTAAAAATGTCATCTGAAAATAGCACCATTCAGTGTGGGGGTGTATATTTCATTTTTTTTTTCTTTTTTCAAGGAGGGAAAAGTGGTTGTGAGGGAAGGGTTTTTATAATTATACACAAACGTCATATTTGAATGCTCTCTTTCTGTACTCTGCAGTTTTTCTGCTGAGTTATCCTATTTTGGGTGGATTATAGCAGAATGCACAATCTAATTAGTTGAGTCATTCCTGAACTCGTAGTTTAATCTGATAAGACGAAGAAATGACTCTTCCGTCACGCGCTCCAGGGGTAATTAATGATGATTAAAATCCTGTCGTCGTGCATCGAAATAACCTTCGTACCGTCCGTAAGAGGGAATCGGCAACGGGAACACGCAGTATAAATTAAACTCTTCTTATCGTCTTCCGGGAAATCGAAGTGTTTGATATTTGTAGAGATTAATTGCCTCAATCTCTCTCTCTCTCTCTCTCTCTCTCTCTCTTTCTCTCTCTTGGATCTTATTTTCCGATGCTCGTTCCACTTCAATAGGTGTGTTTCTTCTCTAACGGTATTTATTTATTTATTTGCTTATTTTGTATTCATACGGGATCATTAGCGATGTGTGGACTTCACTTATACTAATTAGGGATGACCCCTGGAAAGCGTGATGATCTAACTCCTTAATTATTGCTGTATCAAGTCGAAGTTGTCTTATTGGCTTCGTTCTTTATCTTCTCCTTTAAGCATATCTAATACTGAGTTTCATAATTTATTACGTATTACCGAAATTGGTTTATTGATTATCCGAAATGTCACCGCTGGTAGTGAATCTGGATGACAAAACCAGAAAATTATGGAGTAAGAGGTATAATAAACTACAAGTAATGCCAATATACAAATCAGTTGCCTCTAATGCAAAAGAAAAAAGCGTATTTATTGATTAAGAGGGAAAGAAAAGGTTGAATCTGAAAAGGCAAGATTTATTAATGCATGTGTGTGTGTGTGTGTGTGTGTGTGTGTGTGTGTGAGGAAACTATTTCTGCTCGAACCTTTATCTTTTCTTTCGTATATACAATTTCTTGATGGATATTTTTAGAAATTCGAATTATTTACGTAAAAATCTACTAGAAGAGTAGATTTTTACGTAAATATTTTTACGATAAAAACTACATAAATGCACCTTAGTACAGTCCAAGATGCCATTTCAATGTAAAGATATGCGTTCGAATTCCGTTGAAGATGCGAAGATCCATTAAGTTTTGAATTATTTAATCTCAAACGAAAGTGGCAGGGTGTTTTTTTTTTTATCCTGAAAGACAAAAATGTTACCAAAAATACATAAATAGCATATCATGCAGACAGGATTAACCGCCCTATATGAGCCTTAATTAGATTTTTATGAAGCCATATTAACTTGGTCGTGACAGGCTTATAAAGCCATAGACGAAGTCACAATAAGATAAAAATTAATATTTATCGGTAACATCAAGTAAAAAGCTATTAGAGGAGTGTTTGCATCTTCACAATAACTAAAAATCTAACTAAAAACTTTTTGATTTTTCCCTTCCGACAGTTTTTATTTTTGCAATCATAGAGAATTTCTTAGAAGGAAAACTATGTTACTCACTTTAAGAAGATTTACTCTTAAGAATTTGCAAATATTTATCTGTTTTTTTTTTCTTTTTCTTTTTTTTGTGGAAATTTTTGGAAATTGGAAAGAGACAGTTAATATAGCATTATACAGATGATCAGGCCGTGTTACTCGAAGCATGATCATTTTTGCGAATTGCAACTGATATACGTGAATATTATAGTAAACGGTAGCATAAGAAAACATGTCATCTCACGAAAAAAAAAAAACCTCTACATATCTAGCAAAATATAAATGTAATGATTTTCGACAGCTTAATTTTGAATAACGGTGAAAACACAAACTTTAAGTTTGCAAAGGTTATCTGACTAATTCGAATAATTCCAAAATATTTTGGAAATGCTGAAAGAAACACTAGAGATCCTCTTCTATTACAAACAAATATTAATGTACTGAAATAAAACTCGAACTTTGAAGTAACACTTTAAAAAAACCAGAATACACACAAAGCATTTTCTTAACACGAGTATTATTAATAGAATTTATAAAAAGAACAAAAACAAACAAACAAAAAAGAAATATGCCGTACTTTGGACAAAGGCTCTCATAATCCAAGCATTTCAGATGACATTAATCAGGCCTCGATTAACTATTTTCTTTTTATCTATATTCATAGATAAAAAGAAAATATCAAGATATGTGAAACATATACAATGTCTTGCAGTTATATTCCTTTGATGAGCGTATGTTTATACAGTTATTTTGTACTTACGTTTTTCATATTTTTTTTAATCTAATTAACTATATGCTTACAAAGTTTTATAATAGCAGATAATACTTCGATTGCGCCATCTATAATTTTAGAAAAACTTTTTTCCCCGTGCATCTTTAATTCCAATGATTATCCAACAATTATTGGTCGTTATAAATTACATTTTTATTTTCGTTTTAGATTACAAAGTGTTGTAAGTTGAACAGTGAAATATACGAACCGTTGTGTGTATTTCATCCCCACCAGCTATTTTCTCGGTGCGTTCAACAGAATCATTCGTTTCGTGCTGCACAAAATACGCCCAATGCAGATCGCCTTGTCTGTTTATCTGATGAGTTGTTTAGCTTTCTAGTTTATCACAAGGTACACTACGATAATTAGCTCTAAATCAAACTACTGCCTCGTGCGCATCGTGATGACCCCTCATTTCCTGTTGTAATTAATCTACACTAGTCTCGGTCCGAAATAAATCAAGTATTATTAACTCTTTAATGTAATATGGATTGCGACCATTTGGTAAGAATTTAGAGTGATATAAAACCTAATTTATACGTTTGATATTATTCTAAACTCCTGCGGTTTTATACCATTAAACTGCGCCATTTACTGATTACAGTTTATCAAAATTATATGAATAACTTCGTTTCTTGAAAACATTTTTGCGAAGACTGCATTTCGCATATATGGTGAAGTAAGTTGTATTTTTGCTCAAATACCGATACTAAATGCACTTGATCTAGCTCGTTCTCCACGCGGCTAGCTGTGCGCTTTGCAGCCATATTCCTAGGGAAGGAGTGTCCTAGGTTCTATTCCCGTCAGTGACGTGAGGAGCTGAAGGATCTTCCTCAGCCATAGTCAAGTTAGCTGGTTTTGGGTGTGGACAGTAGGTTTTTTTTTTACCCAGTTTATCCTGAGGTTTTTAATCCCACAAAGCAGGCAAACCGGCCTTAGAACTTAACGCTACAGGACATAGGATACACCGGGACGTAGGGCTGATCACCTTATTCTGTGAACGGTTTGAGGGCCATTGATTAATAAACCCTAGACAACGCAAGGTAAAAAAAAGGGTAAATGGAAGATGAGATGATCTAGCTCATCTTCCATTTTCGTACACTTGATAGATAAAGCGATCGAGCTAGCTGGTTTTACTTAGTAAATGTAGGCAAGAGCTCATGAAATTTTCTTACTAAGAATATACTTAAAATCAGGATAAATTGACTTTCCTTTTACGTAGCCACACAAATTAACCATTCTCCTCTTTCACACGATGTCTTTCGTATACCTTTTGAACATTTGAAATCGTAAACTGAATTTAAAAAAATCAGATTGAAATTTAAAAATAAAAATAACTTAGAGAAAAACAGGTATTGATTGATCCCATTGTTCCTCATAATCGGTACTTCAATCGAGCTTGAAATTTTATTTGATATGTAAGTGCTGAACACCTTTATTAAATTACAAACGGCTGATAATTATGTTCCTATATATTTATCCTGTTTGGTTACGTCATATTCTTATTCCTCAAAATAAAAAAGAGAAAAAAAAAGACCAGAAGAACAAGAAAATAACAGGCATAATACAGTGCTTAATGTTACTAATTCAAAACAATACGAAGCAATATTTTAAGTTAGTTTGGAAATGTCGTATCAGCACAATTTAAAGATATCTTTCCGGCAGAGGGACTAATTAAATATTTTTATTAACTGTAATCAATATCTGTTTTTTTAGTTTAGTTTAGTTTAACTTACTCCTATTGAGCTTATTTTTTTTAAATCTTGCCACATCATTTTCGTTATATCCCTAAGAAACCTGTCAGATCAGCAAAAATACCGAGTCTCGAAGCTTATGCAATTTCACTAGCTCCATCACACGGTGAAGGATCTAGTGAAATACACTATACTAACTCGAACAGAGTGAAGTTGATTTCTAATTTCTCACCTTAAAACAGTATTTCGCTCCTGTTTGGTGAAGCAACGCTCCACCTTACCTGCTTGATTCGTCTGAAAAGCAACCTGACGAATGAAACGCATCGTTTTGAAGCATTTTAAAAGTTCATTATCTTTCTGAATTCACATTATCTCGAGGGGTAGCTGTCTATTAGGGTAAATAAAGTCATATTTGCAGGACTTCGGCTAGGTTTGATTGACTTTCATTTTTGGATCAGTTCTTTCTTGCAAAAACTAGCAACAGCGAAAAGAAATTCGACAGGTCAAATCGTTATTTAATGCGTATGAACAATTCAAAATCCATTGAAAGAAACGTTCATATGAATCCATTATTTTGTCATATTTTCTGTAATCAACTGATGAGCATATGAACCCTTAATAAAGCCATTATATGACGCAAATATTCCATTTTGACTGTGCAGGATTTAATCAGATATGTAGGATTTAGGGCTTCTAATAAAAGATAAAACTGTTCACATCATCTCAGTTTAAACAACGAACCATTTAAGCCAAAATATTAGACAAAAGATATCAAATCGATCAGTTAAAAAAAAAAAAACTTCTTTAGGGTGAACTGTGCTGAAAATGATTCATGACGTCACTACTCAAGAATGCTATTACGACACGCCCTTTTTAATAATTCTCTTTTTTTTACCTAAAAATTAACAAGCATGGATTATTTCTATGTTTGTTAACTTTTATTTGAGCAATTCGTCTTAATATTCAGACTAAGGCTTTCTCTTTGACATCGCATTCTCTTACCGACATTGGCGAATTCGTCCAAAAGTAATTGCAAGTCAAAATGTAAATACGAGTCCTTTGATGGTGAACAGCGATCTATTACCTGGTAATCATAAATAAAAGCGTTCAGAGCAAACAGATTAGAGGCTAGAAACATGACGCATTGAGACAGAATGATATACTGCATTTGACACAGAGAGTTTCTGGAAGTAAGAAGAGAAAAGAGAAAGACTGATTATATTGCATAATGGATATGTCTCTGTAGAGTTGAATCGTGGTGATATTTATTATTTGCTTCAGATTATGCGAAGTTAGTAGGAAAAAGAAATTTACAGTCACATGTCAGAATATGCAGATTGAAGGTTATTTATTAAAGCAAATGTCTTTTGCGCAACTGAATGTAGCTGATCCCCGGGCTATAAAGGAAGATAGATTCACAGTAAATATACATTCCGTCTTCTAGACGGCGCTAGTTACGTTCATTGTTATTGCTTACCGATGGATTTTATTTTTTATTATTTAGAAACTCATCAGGACTTTTATTTGCTTTAGATGATCGACTTCAGTGTTTTCATTTACATAATAAGGAATTAAATCATCCTAAAATATATCAGAGTTCGCTGATGTTTAAATTTACTTCATACAAAAGACATTTCTTGAGTAGTGAATTAAAAAAAGTCACACATGAATAATTTGAAGCACCTTGATCAGATCATATATATTCAAATTATAAACAAAATCATGAAAATGAACTTATTTGAATAAATTATTCCAATGAGCAACTAATTACGAATTACCTTTACGAATGAGCATCTAATTAATCTAAATTATCTGCTCATTCGTAAAGATTTCTGATATGCTCCAAAAAGTGCCCAATGAAACAACACATCCCATAGTAAATTAATTACCGAAAAAAAAGTATTTTTTTATCTCTTTCTTATTTTTTAAAAAATATTACTTTATACAGTAAGAATAAAAACAAAACTAGTAATGCCACCTGCTTTATCATGAAGGAGAGAAAAAACTTACATGAAATAATTAAGAAAATGTATACAAATGAAGTCAAATATACCAGCGAGAAAACAATAAAAAAAATCGAAATAATAATTAATGGAAGTGTAACGCAAACAGACATATTAACACTCCAAATTATTTACGGCATGTCTGATGGGAAAGTTTTTGTAATTAAAATTAGAAAAAAAAAAGTATAGGAATTAATGTGGAGTGTCTGAATAAATTATGTTTGTACTTTTGCCTATTGACAATAATATTGTCAATAGGCAAAAGAATTATCTCCAGAAATTTTATTTAAGAACGTGCAAAAATTGTTATAACAATGGAAAATTTTAAACAATTCATTTTCGACAGAACGTGCAGGTTAATATAAGAAATCAGAATGTACATTATCGTATAGAATAATTCACAACGATGAGAAGGAAAAGAAACAAATCGAGAAAATGATTGGTGCGTTTCGACATTGAATTTGTATAACGACACCATTGGTTATTATACTAATTGTACCGTAGACTTAGTTTGGTTTCGCATAATAGTTTTATGAATAAAATGGTCTTAGTGTGACGAAAATTTAAATTTCTGTCATATTTTAAAAGTAATAATCTGCGGTACATACAAGTTCTTAAGGACAACGATCTGCTATATTGGCTTTCCTAACCATAATTTTAGGATAAGGTAATTTTCCATTCATGTGGCTAAAGATACATATTTTTGTGTGTAAACTTCATTTGTTTTTAAGGCAAGTTCGCCCAAATGCAGGATGAATAACCGAAGTTTATATGAGGGAAAATCCCTGTGACTTTCGTATCCGACTGGTAACTCACCTATGATTGAAAAGCTACCGTAGCGAAAGTGTGAGAAATTATCGTTTTGAATAGCTTTGCGACTGCTCGCACACTATACCTTAATGTTGATGACATTTGACATTATACGTATAATTCCAAATGTCATCAGGTCTCTTATAACTAAACAGTACAGATTGAAATTGTTCAGCGTAGAATGTTCAACAGTCAATATTTCTGTCCTTTTTGCTAGAACTATCAAGAGGGCTGCGGTAAGTTACTTTATTCAAACAATTCTATAGAGTAGTTACACTTATGTAAAAAATCAGACAAGGGTGTCAAAAATTAAGGCTTATTTGTCATTTATCAATCCATTTTAGGATTATGTACTCGAAAAATAATTTTTTTGCTTAATTTTGCTTCTGTAAATGGTCCAAATCAACTGATTAACTTGATCCGAAATGATAATTGGATTAAAGAAATGTCAGCACTTGACTAGAGATGAACTGGTTTGCGACCTTTTAGTTCAAAACATCAAATAAATGAAGACTGGTTCGCAAATTATTCAAAATGAACTAAATTCCGATCGACAAAAATGGGTGCTTCTTCTGTGGTAGAAATTAGCTTGCTTAGCCTGGATGATTGACCCTTTAATAACCAAGCCGTCTGGTTTGTAGTATGGCCTGCAGGAATAAATTCTTGATGCGCAACTCCTACTTTGATGTTCAACCGAATCCTTCTGGACTTTTTCACCGCGATAATCATGAGCTTCCCTTTGTGATGTACAATGTCTCTGAAGCAGTTAATTTTATCAACTTTAACACAAAACCCGATGCACACTTTACTTTCTCTCAGATCATTTATTTCAAAAATTGCAGGACCCAATGCTCAACCGAGAAATTAAGCCAGAATGTATTTTTATGAAACACCGCAACTTACAACGATGACCATCAACACTTCATTATGGATAAAATCTCTGATGAAACGCATCAACAATAGTTAGCGACAGCGATACATGGTACTAGCATTAAACTTCCATTGCG
Organism: Typopeltis vanoorti; assembly: GCF_054136105.1. Lineage (NCBI taxonomy): Eukaryota > Metazoa > Arthropoda > Arachnida > Uropygi > Thelyphonidae > Typopeltis > Typopeltis vanoorti. The sequence continues at coordinate 154,072,790 of NC_143549.1, read as the reverse complement.
TCCAGTTGGGGAACTGACCTTTTGAAAGCGCAATTTGTGAGCGTTGCGCGACTTGATTACGAAACCTGACTTCATATGATCGTTATTAGATAGAGTAAAGCAAGTATGTCAAAAACGGACGTGAACTAAATTAACCAAATTACAAAAAAAACTTTTCAATGATATATATAAACTGACTCAGTCCATTAATGATTGAGAAGCGTCTTATCTGTCAAATACTAAGATTGTTGAAGATAAGAATAACGACAAAAATGAATTTCCCAATTTGCTGTTTTTCCTACAACAGAGCTAATAAATTTCTCCTGTGATTTATAGTCAAAACAGGAAGCAAACGGATCTGGAAACGTTTTGATATAGAGGATTCCGTGTAATGACAACATGCTTAGATTCTTCCTAAAATGTGCGCCTCAGCCCATTGTTGTTTTCGATTATGACATTTTTATATCATCACGATGCAGCAGCGTAGCTCAACAGTGCGTAATAACAAAAGGAACAAACGGACTTTGGATTTATGTAGATAATTTAAAGGAGATTATCCACAGCTACGGTGCATATGCTAGTCAATGATTATTTCAATAATCAGAAAAATTCAAAAAAAAAAAAACTACTGCCGAGAGGGGCCCACTAAAGATATGTGACTGCCCGGTACGCTGGTTCGTCCTATCATTTTTCTTCCTCTTCTTCTCTTCAAGGATTAGGCATTTACCTGTTCTGGCTTCACTGGTCTTTCCATCTCGCCACTAGTCTTTCTCTCTCTCTTTCCCTTTGGTCTATATCTATCCGCCTCTTTTGGTAGCTGATATATTTCCATCCTAGATGTTCTTTCCATTTCTCTCTATATTCCTTGATCTTTTCATTAACATCGTAAATATCTAGTTCTTTTCTGATGTCTTAATTTCTTATATGGTCTAATTTTGTGCATTCTTTAATTGTTCTTAAAATTTTCATCTCTGCAGCTTGTATTTTACTACTTCATCTTTCTTTTTAACTGTCCATATTTTTGAACCATATAACAGAGTGGGAGTGGCCACCACTTTGCAAAATTTTAGTTCAGTTTCTCGTCATGTTTTTTTTTTTATTCAATGTCCTTTTTAATTGTTCTACAGATTGTCTATTTCTTCATTTTTTTTAATCTATATCTTTATCTTTTAGATATATTATTATTCAGCCTAAATAATTATACTCTGTCATCTATTCTATTATTTTATTTTCTCTAACTAGTTTTGATCTGACGTGATCTCAACCTTTAAATGCCATGACTTTTGTTTTATTTTGTGAAATTTTTAAATTGTATTGTTGGCTTATTTTAATTCGTAAACTGACTGTATTGAAATTCTGATATAAATCAGACAATAACTTTCACCGCGAGGTTCATTCAGATAGGTACTGATGCTCAGTAGCTGCAGCCGTAACTGTAACATTTCGTTAGCTGTTTGGTTTATTCTACGTATAATCATAATTACGGGTAATATTTACACCAATATTTGCACATCTTTGTAATATATTTTTCCCAATATGGTACGCACCAAACTCCACCTAAGTCTATCCACGAGCACTACGACATTCTCTTTTCATGTTGAAAAGACTTGAGCTCGAATTCCTTCTAGTATGCGAAGACAATTTCGAAAGTTTTTCGAATGAAGGTAACCTAGCCGGTTTCATATGGAGCCGGCAGGGTTATTCTCTAGGAGCTGAACATTTTTATCACAGAAAAAAACAGGCACATCACTCAGAAAGCATCTACAGTTATCAGAGATAACACTGTGCTCATAGCCTTCTAATCAAACTTGTCCATATTCACTGCGTGTCCACTAACTCCGGCTTATTTCTCCTTTGCTGCCTTCCCCTCTCCCTTCCTCATACCATATGCGGTTCGTTTACCCTCTGATTATTACATTGTGCTAGTTTGTCTACTTTTTTCTAGTTTGACACATTCCCGCCCTCTGTTTACACACTGAATTATATTCTTCTATTCTTTGTGTACTCGTTAATGTTTAGTATGCTATTGCCTTCGCCAACGTGCACTCCTCCACGATAACGTGAACCATGAAGTGCAAAAGTGGAAGGAAAGGTAAGAGAGGGAGCGAGCGAGCGTGAGAAAGAGAATAGCAGTTATAGGTCGCAGACACATACCGCGCATATGACAACCGTTTATCACTTCCAGCAAAACTATGCGAGGACAGACTGAACGCCGCCGCTCTATCCTAATTACACATTCTATCCACGTCATGTCGACGAGATCCCTAATTTCGTCAGCAGGCGTGTGCCCTCTGCGAAATGAGGGTGATCGCGCAAAAAAGTATAACTAATTTTGTGTGTGTGTGTGCGCGTGTGTGTGATCGTGTTGTTGAGTTGTCTGGAAGTAAAATATTCTTAAAAACCAATTCTTTCAGTTACACATTGCTTAAAGAACTTTCAGATGTCATTTTTTTTTGTTGGAATGGCAAATATTAGCACTTCACATTTCTGTTTTTTTTATGTAATTTGAAAGATTACATAAAAAAAAACAGAAAAAGCTACTCAGGAGTGTTTTGTCCCTCCTTAGCCTCTTTATCGAAAATCATACTAAAAACGTAACATGTTTAGTCACTTTCTTTACATTTAAAGAGTTTTTCTCCTTAAAACTAACTTTTTCTGTCTTTCTTTATCATATAAGTTTTGTATGTTAAACTAGCCATACGATTTATTTTCAGATTTTTCAAGTAATTCACCGAAACAGAAAGACATTGTTTAGGAACTTATTTCAAACCAATATCGGCGCATACAATTTTTTCTTATTGAGCAGAGAAATTTTAACAGAAATAGTGAAAATATTTTCCATCATTTCCTTCATATTTCATAAGATGATTCATCACATGCGTCAAGCAGTTTTTTTTTTCTGTTTATTTTTAAAGTCATTAATGACAAGTCTGCGCGGTTAGCCTAGTGGCTGTGCCTGGGGCAACCATATGCCCGGAGCAGGAGTGTCTTAGGTTCGATTTCCGTCGGTGACGTAAGGAGCTTCAGGATTTTCCTCAGCCATAAACAAGTTAGCCGGTCTTGGGCGTGGTTAGCAGGGTTTTTTTCCCACCTGTTTATCTAGGGTTTTTCATCCCGCAAGTAGGCAAACCGGTCCTGTGAACACACGGCCACAGTCATAAATATAATACGGCAAGGAAGGCAACCGGAAACCACCTTGCTCATAGTCATTTCCCTAGATATATATATCCCCATATATATATATGGGATATATATATATATAGAGGAAGATTCCTCTCTCTCTCTCTCTCTCTCTCTCTCTCTATATATATATATATATATATATATAGCTTCCTCTAAACAGCCGAAAGGCTATAACCTCAACATAATGACAAGTCATCTGGGTCACACAGATAAACGATATAGTTCATACGTAGTTCTTTATATATTTTAATTCAACGTCTTTATATCAAACTCTCAGTTGCAATAATGTTTCATTCAATGCATATTGACGCTTAGCTAGAACAATTAGCATACATACATATAATAATGATAGTATTTACTTCATCTCTATGGCTCCAGAGCAAGTTTATTATAACAATATTGTTTATTACTTGCAGAACTTTGTTATACTAAACATAGAGCTGAATGTAAGTTCCTATATATTATTCACTTCGAAGTTCTTTTTTTTTTTATCCCCATACGATAGGGAATTGAATTGTTTCAAGAGGGAAAACTACGGAGACATGATTTGACAGCTTTAATATCTTTATCACTTAATGCAATTAAATCTTGGGAATTTATTTCATTTACTTAACTGGTTAATGTTTAATTACTTAAAAATTAAGTTTTTTTTTCCCTCTTCATTTATTTCATATCATCTTTAGAAATATTTCTCGTTTATCGAGATCCTTATAAGTTACAGATTAAAAAAAAAAATTGGTTTCCTAAATCTAATAGTGCTGGAAAAAGAAAGAGAAATATGGTAATTACAGAATTAATTTTCAATTCAAATCTGCTATTATCTTTTTGTTTTCAGGACGAATATTTATTCAAATGATGACGCTGTTTGGTTTACGATAGTCACTTTGAATGGAAAATCTTCAGCTAATGGTTATTTTTTCGTGGAGAATTCTGAAGAAAAGGATTTACTGTAGCCACACTTGAAACATCTTTCATTATATTATACATGAGACCTTTTCTTTGTACTTTTCATTCCAGTATCACACACACACACACCCGTACAGATATAATTGTATCTGATTCACTGTGTGTGTGTGTGTGTGTTTGTGTGTGTTTCGCGTGACTAAATTGCGAATGACGAAGAAAATGAATCTAGATTGGCTCACGCATACCGAATCGAGTCTTAATAGAAACCTGATTTAGCCAACGAATATTCCGTGTCAGTCAAAGAAATCCGTGGGGTTGCGTGCCATTCCTACTCATTTCGCATTAATGTAATTGCCTTCTACGGCAGCCCTGGAGACCATCTAATCATCCTCTTGTTCGATGGCTTTTTGTTGTTTCCGAGTGCATTCTAAATGCTTTATATTTATTCCGTTTTGGAAAAAAAATAAATAAAAATCCCAAATTAATCTTTCATCTCTGTAACCAATATCGCCATGTAATTACCCCATTTCTATGTTCATTCGCTATAGAAATTGAACTATGTTTTATATCGGAATGATATGTCGGTAACTTTAAGAAAATTATACTTCAAATCATTAGTGGTAATTCAAAAGGAACAAAATAAAGATTAACTCTGAATGTCTTATATATGAGTGGGTAATTACTAATTCTGTACATGCTGAGATAGGATTAGCAATGCGTTGGACACTGAGAGAAAAGAGGGAAGTTGTTGTTATTGTTTGTAATTACCAAAGTAACTAAGAATATGAAATCAGAATATGCTTGTTTTGGTAACGAAAAACTCTTCACCTTCGTGTGAGACTGACTATCTGTTGAATTCGTCTCTCGTCCAGGGCATGGTTCCTCATGCCCTGGACGAGAGACGAATCTAGGACTTTCCCACTAAGTGACAAATGTCAAGATATTTTCTCCTTAGCAACGTATTAGTTATCATCCTTATGCGAAATATTTGCCTCTTTCTCACCTTTCACCTTTCATATTTTATAATTCCACAACAAAAAGGTTACAAATAAAATAATGGCAATAAGTGTATAAATTTCCTTATACTCTGCAACTTTCTTTACATAATAGTGGACTGTTGATGATTATTTAGTTTTTATTATTTATTTAATTTTATATCTATATATAAAAATATGTGTGCATCATATGAAAACTTTTCAGGTAAGTGTGGGCTATTGAAATATTCCAAATATAGTTCTCTATTGAGTTAGTTATATACAGGGTGGTTCAAAATTCCACGTACAAACTTTGAGGGGACGTAGAAAACATCAAAATCAACCATATTCACATAGGAAAGCATGACCGGAAACGCCACCCCAAAGTGATAGGTGGCGCTGTTTGCTAGCGCTCCAGGTGAGCAATTGGGGCTTCCTCGTTTAAGCTTTCGACGTCGTTTTACGAACGCTGAGATGACAGACATGCACCTCGTTTACCATATTATGTATCCAACTACTATTGAACTCTTCAGTTACGCCTAATAAAGTTTTTTACACTACTTACTGCCTTGTGTTATTTCTGTATCTGTGTCCCTGTTATTACCTTCCGGTGGCGTTTCCGGTCATGCTTTCCTATGTGAATATGGTTGATTTTGATGTTCTAGGTGGTTCAAAATTCCATGTATGAACTTTGAGGGGAGGTAGAAAACATTAAAATCAACCATATTATATATATATATATATATATATAATATGGCTGAATATATATATATATATATTTTTTTTTTCAGTGTTCATTTATATATTTCAGAGGTGATTCGTGCTATTCATCCAAGTTGGTCATTATATCTTTTGTTGTTCATTTTATCCATTATTTGAAAGTATTATTGAGATTCTTTAAACTGGCATAATTTCCTTTTAGCTTTTTTTGAGACTCTACAAAAGCCATGTACTATGAAAGTGAAATAGAACCGGTTCGTGTGGAAGAGACTCGTCACCGCTACCCAAGATAAGCCTATGGATAACAAGGCCTTAGGCTTTATCTCGTGATGGTTGAACGAAGCAGCACTTTTTATCCCTTTCACTGCGCAATTTCTATGGAAACATTGAAGCATACTTTGTAGAGTAGGAAAGTTTTAATATTCTTCTGTATAGTTGGAACGTCATCCATTCCTCTATGCTGCTCTTAGTTCATTTCTCTCTCTCTCTCTCTCTCTCTTCATTATTTAGTTACTTCGCTATTGATGTTCATGTACAGTATCTCACGGTAGGCTACATACGCATGTTGTATCGACAGTTCTAGTAAAGTTTATTAATATATGTATTTCGTCACTGTCTTTCAGAGTCAACGAACCAGTGTCTTGTACGAACTAGTTTATCGCCTGCCAATAGCACCAACACTATTGTCGAGTACACAGTGGTCGGCGCGATTTGTTGACTGCAGCCACTTGTAGTTTGTGTTGTAACTGATTTAAAAATGTTTCCAGTTGTCTCTGTTGTGCGAATTCAAATATTGCTGTGGAATGTATACACGTTACAAATCACATACGGTATCTACATTCGTGCAGTAATAGTGATAGTTTTCTGTAAGGTATTTAATTGAAACACTTGTTTTTAATAAAATTTTACAGAACTTTAAAGTTTTTTGGTTCAAAGATCTAAATATGAAGATAGTTTTCATTAAATAATTCAACCAACATTTATGAAACGTATTTTTCCCCATAACAATTGCATGCTTCGCATGGGTGTATAAGATTCACTTAAAATATAAAAAAAGAATTATTGTATATCTTCAAAACACTGTCTTCTAAATGTTTTTGTTGAAAACATATGCCTTTTCTGCCAGTTAAGAATTTTAAATGTTCTGCAGCTAACTATATAATAATCTAAGTGTTCAACATTATGGACGCTGCGTGAAAACAATGCTGGTGCATTAAACATTAACAATACATAGACTGATTAATAATAAATCTTCATAGTTACTAATGTTACATTGTTGGCAGCGTACTCCAGGTGCTGAACAATCCATAATGATCATATTAATATTCCATACGAGAATGCTGTTGTAGGTTTCTATTTATAGACGACTAAAATGATGAAATGTTTTAATTACATAAATATTAAAACGACTTATTTTTAGCAAACAAATGTAGATTTTAATTATCAAGCAAAAATAGTCTAGTGGTATGCTGAATATGATGAAGAAATATGACAACAGAATACCTTAAAATGTTGAAGGTAAAGAAGAGCATTTGCGGTTAACACACATCCTTATAGTCTTAGTAACTTCAGCCATAATTCTAACCCACCATACCATACCATACTTACGAAAACTCAACGATTAATTTCCAAATGTGCATTCTGTCAACACATTCACCTAGATTTAATGAAAATTCTTAGTAAGCTCGTATGTTATCGTCTTACTAAGACGTACGTCTACCTAGAAGGAAATTCTAAAGGGCTTAAGACGATCTTACAACTTGAACTTTAAAGTGTACTATTAAATGTTTAACCGCTTGAAGTCAGTCGCATCTTAGAATGAAAAACGATAATCTCTTAAAGTAATGGGATGAGAGAGAGAGAGAGAATAAGATTGCAGGATGCCATATTGATATCAGATTGCATGCAATCTACTAGATGAGGAAATCTGTCTCGGTGACAGTTCGTAGATAAGAAAAAAGGATTTGTTCTTACATAGTTGGTGACAGAGAGAGCGTATTATAGCTCAGATAAAAGGATTACAGGGTTTGAAAAGAAATATCAAAGCAATATGTTTACTAAAACGGAAGTCAGCAGAGGTTAGCCACGTCATATTTTTGCTCTCTCTCTCTCTCTCTCCCTCTCTCTCTCTCTCTCTCTCTCTCTCTCACACACACACACACACACACACACAGAGGGAGAGAGAGCGGGACGATAGCGTCAGCAAAAACATTGCTCTTCCTTCTGTAACCGCACAAAACTATTTGAGTATATTAAGTATTTTCTAAGTCGGAACGAAGAATTCTTTCTCTCATGCGAGACTAAAACAGATCTATGTTTGAAAGTTGCATGAAGGATTACCAACCCAAATCTTCTTATTTTCCAGGTCTGCCAGCTGAATGCGAACCTTTTGAGGCCACTCGTGACAGTAAATCCTTTATGGTCATCATGTTCTTCTTCACTATTTCGAGTACATTCGGCTCGTGAAGAGAACGGTGGTTTAGTGATAAAATGCTGATATCTTTAACTCAGTTTATCGGAAGCAGATGGTAGACAAGTAAGCATAATTGGGAGAGGAAATTTTATTTTATTGTAAAATGCATAAGCTGTAATGGAATGGACATTGATAACATAATGAAATTGGAGATTGTGAGTATCCCCAAAGAGGCTCAGAACGAGTGTGACGTCTCTGAATTTTAAACTCAGAATCCTTAAGGAAGGATTCTGAGTTCTGATTCATCATCTTGAAGTGAAGCCACGAAGTTCTTTTTTTACTGTCACTAAGAAACAGGATATTAGTTTAATGCATCTCTGCTAAAGTATTTGATTTTTCTGTAGTACTCAGAATGTATGAGATGTTCTCAGTAGCTTGCTTAGCGCGTATTGCTTTGGTAATTCTGTTCGACAGACATAATTTCCTGGCGAAGTTAATTATTCCTTATACAGTAAACGATGAAAGAGAATTCCTAGCTCATTCGGTTTCGAGGATGTCCTTCGATTTGAAAGACCTGGGTTCGAATCACATCTAGCATGCGAAAAATATTCATTAGGGGTTTTCAAAGGATAGCGAGTTAGAGTGGTTTTCCAAGAGAGTGTTTTTCTCTTGGAAACTCCTGTATTTCATCCCGCATACAGGCAAACTGGTCAGGAGAATACACGCAATTTACAGACAGAATATATACTATAGGCATAAAGCCAACCATCCTATCCAGGAATAACGGTTAGGATATCCAAAGACACCTTGAATGATCATCGGCGCTTAAATGCCTGTTGAGGGCTGTGGAAGAAGAAGAGTTAACTTTGACTTTTTTTCTCTCACAAGTATTGAAAAATGTACATACACAGACTTATTTAAAAGGAAAATAAACTATCTATCTCTTGCTAGCTACAGCAAATAGATAATTCTAATGAGAAACATATAATCCCAATAAGAAAAATATATTTCTCATTGGAAAAATATTTCCAATGAGAAACTCTGAAGAAATCACTGATGATTTCTTCAGAGGCCAATCTATAATATTTCTGTAATATGTTGCACCCTTATCACTGTATTCTTTAAATAATTGGCTAAGTATATATACGGTACATCTTTTTTTTTGGGTGATGATCATCTTATTTTAGTGTTTCAAATTTTGAAAATTCTCTATGCAGTTATCTTATAAATGATGTTAGTTTCCATAAAAGCCCTCGAAATACTTTTGTAGACAATTAAATACCATCCCTTTGTCTATTGTCTTTTTTAAAGGTAATTTTTGCATAGCCATTTACCTAACTTGACACATAAAATTTTCACATTATTTTCCTCCAGAATCATTTTCACAAGTTTTGAAAAGCCACTCTTCAAAAGTGTAATAAAATTCATATTTTGAATATCCATTCCGAAGAAACTCAACACCACTTTGAATAGCCACACGATGGGATGCACAAAGTTGAAATCTTCATCAATATGCTAGTTATATTTATTGTGCTTAGTATATTGTAGATTAAATTCCTTATTTAAACGCAATCACATCAGGAACTTAATCCTGATTTGAACGCAATCGTTTCATGTAGAAACAGAAGCTGAGTGAATTTATAGTATCCAATCTTGACACACCAGCACAGTCTTTTGAGAAGTAATGAAAAGATGTTCTACTTGAAAACTATGTTCATGAACGACAGCGTTTTTCATGAGCAGAAAGCGTTTTGCAAATACTCTTCGAAAGTTGATTCCAGTCAGTCAGTTCTGTTTCAACGTTCTACTTGATTTAATCGCTACCGAGATTAACTGACTGATGATTAATTAAACTTGACGAATTATGAATGCATGTGCTAGGCACAATTTTAAAGTTGGGTCAGCAAGGCGATTAGAAAATATTGATAGATTAGCTGACAAAAAATATAGAGACGAATCTTAGAATGTCTATTCAAAGAAGTGAAATAGCAAAAACACAGCGGTATGTATTATGATGCCATCAGATAACTATTTTTGCTAGGAATGTATCCTTCAAGTTTAGACTGTATGCTGTTAATTACACATGAAGTGGAGCGTACATTTATTTATCATTGAGTTAATTTATTTAGTTTTTATTTTAAATGATAGCAGCCTTAGATGTGCAGAAAAAACCTTTAAAATCATAAAACAACTAGCAACGAGAGTATCTGAAAAATCGTTTTGGTGTGCATCAGACATCAGAAAGAAAACTTTGTTATACAAACAAGAAGAAAAATAAAATATCTTTCGAAGCTGACGGATGTAAATGAAGGAAAATAAGAATGTGAGGCGGTCTGTCAAGACGAAATCGTGATCTGAAACCAAAAAGATGGAAGTTTTGATGACTGAGATAAGGAAAACACACGAAGAAACACTAAAATCTGCTTCAGACATAATGAAAATCACCGCCTTTGCACAAAATCTACTTAAAATCTAGCGATAGAATCTGGCTCAAAAAAAACCCAGCGCTGCAAAAAATGCACTGTTTTGAAATGCGTGTAGAGACATCGCAGTTTTAAAACGAAACACATTGATATGTATTATACTGTCATCGGACATAACTTTGTCCTGCTAGGGCGAAGAGTTGACTGTATGCTGTTAAATGCACATGAAGAGGAGCATACAAACTTCGAAAGATAAATTTACTAGGATGATATATAACGATGTATACATGTGTTACACTGGTTCAGGCAATGTTATCAAATTCTTAAAATGCTACCCTCAGCTAAGAAAAATATACAAGACTCAGGAAACCAACACCAAGAGATCAAAGGGTTACTTGGAGAAGTAATCTGTAAATCTAGGCAGATCGGAAACTATTAACCTGGAGTTCAGAAAGTATAGAGGTTCGGGTTATTAGTAGGACACTACATAGTCTCAGTTTCTATTGAAGTCATCTGAACACGAGTCCAATAATAACCATGGAAACAACAATAATGCAGGACGAACTGATGTTATGAACATTGTAACTGGTCCACAGAACGTTTGAAGCTCGTGACGCGGATTGAGGAGTTACCAGACACTTCCTTTTTATGATAGATAATTGTTCTTGTGCCGAATTCTTGGGGAATGTCTTATTCTTGATTGCATCATCTAATCAGTAAATTGTAATCTAATGTAACTGCATCATCTAATCTGTGAATGGGGATCAGCCATTTGCTTGTAGTACTTGGAAGATTTATTTTAATTAATGCAATGCGTCCTACATTGCAGAAGTTTTATTTTTTTATTTTTACAGAACACGATAATCTCTCTCTCTCTCTTTCTCTCTCAGTAATAATGTACCATGAGGGTACTGTCATCGGTGCTATTGCGAAATTCGTCATAAATTATTTATGACTGAATTAAATAATATCCAAATCTTCAGATTTTTTGTTTGTCATTTAAATAATTAACGATTTCTTTAAACAATTAAACACAAAAACAGTTCACATTACAAAATGCTTGCTAATATCCGTTTCTGTTTATATTAAATAATTCCTTATCATTTTAAATAATGTAAATAGAAATTACATTCTGTGGTTATATATACGCGCTTTTATTCGTGTACCAACAACAGTTGATCTGAAATTGAAGTAAGCTTTCAAAATTAACTCTGTAACAATAGACTGACTGTGACACTTCGCGTGCTGACACGAGCACGAAAACAGAAATATAATTCGCACATTAACGGTTGCATTTGTCACAATGAAAAATGTTAGGATCATATAAAATTAGCTCGAGTAAGTGTTATTCATTTATTCCATCATAACCATTATTTTAAACCTGAGGCTTGCATATCACGTGTCTTGTACTATATGAAACAGGCATGGAATGCTCATTGCAGCTCGAATATCTTTATTAATATAGGATAATTTTCAGCTTTCGAACACGAAGCTATCTAGGTAAAACTAGAGAAGCTGTGGTCATAGTACTCTCCTATTGCTCTTAACTTCTCAGCTGCTAGGATATTTGCAATATTTCAGTATACGTCCACCCAACAATGGATAGATGAGAGAATAGACTACTTTAATCAAATTTTCGCACTCCGAATTACCGTTGTGCATTCATTAAGTGAGTGCTATTATTCACACGGGATGAATCTCACTACATTTACTTAATCAACTTCCTTAATTTGAAACTTTATAACATTTCTGCACGAAACTGCTATTAATTTTACACGTGTTCTACACGGATTGTCCAAATTGTTCCTTCATGGAAGTAACGGAGCATGTCTAATAATGGAACATATTATGATCGGGATTTCTCTTCATGTCATGAAGGTGAAAATTGCTGATTTACTGGATCCTACGTAGATGTGAGTAATCCTAATTAATCATAGCGTGAAAATCGCCTTTAATTTAACTCAAGTACCAACACTTAGTGAATGCCAGGAATTAAGCCTTATTTTGTTTATCAACCACTGGTCGACGAGTAGAAATAAGAATCTGTGCAGAGTTGAAACTTCATGAAGTTATTACCAATTCCTACCTCTGTGCACAGTTAACTTCTGTGTAACTATAATATATATTGTAATTGTACAATAATTCAGAACTGTTTCAAGTGACTTGATAAATACGCCCGATCTATTTACAGGCACTGATAATGTGCCAGTCCTGTGACGCGAATCTAAGATTTTGAGATTTCGTTGACTGCAGCAAAATTTGTTCAAGATTACTTACAAGATAAAAGTAGCCGATTGCGGCGATCTCAGGAGTGTTTTTTCAAAGGAAACCAATCCACGCATCTTCCTCTTTAGCAAAGTTGCAAAACCTCTGGAAGGAAATAAATCTGATTACGATTCGATAAAAGAAAATATGATTCAAGAACATCCGTCCGTTTTATAAGGCGGAAAGATAGCAGACACCAATGCTATATATATGGTCTGCGAAGTCTTGGAATAACCTTTTTAGGCTTACTGAAGCCTGGAGTGACTTGATGAAATGCCATGTTTGGTCACTATAAGAGACCTTCGAGATTATCTAACCCCTAGCCCCCCCCCCCTAGTGTACGATGACTTTATAAACATTTGTGGATGGGATTCACATAAAAATATGTCAACTTTATTATTTGTTTCAATTATCTTTCAACCTATGGTCCATATCTGTATTATTCCATCCATCCATGCCTTTCCAAGTCTATCGTTCTTCATCTGCTTATTTACATGCTTTTATAATCCTCAAGTAGGAAAGGTTCTAAGCCTATACGACATTAATCCCATGGGTAAGATAAGGATTGTTTTCCTATTTTTTTATGTAATTTATATATGCATTAATTAATTTTTCACATATACCTCTCTGTAATCTAATTATTCTGTATTTATTTCTTACCATTACTATTTATTCAACTCTATATTACTTTTATTTTCTTCTTTTTTTCTCTGCGTTTTTAATATTAAATTATTTTCCTGGTAGACAGAATCAAGACAAAGATAATGTTTTACGATAATTAATATATAACTAATGCTATGTTTGTCATTCTTCTTTGCGATCATTTAATTAGTTAAATTTCTGTGATGTTTTTTCTTCTTGTTTTACTAACCAGTTCAAGTATTCGTTAAGTGTAAAATAAACATCGCGATCAAAAATTGTTTCTTAGATAAAACAATTTCTTTCTTCATCAGTTAAGAATTGAATATTTTGGCCTGAGGAAAAAAAAGAAACGAAAAAGGGGGGAAGAAGATGATTAAGATGTAAACAACTTTTGAAGCACTCCTTTAGATGCAATTAATAAAACAAAAAACCCACTTTTGAATGAGTAAATTATGTTTTCTTTTCCTGTGATAACGAAATTCTGATTTCCCCTTGACAGTTATTATTTCATTTTATAAAAGAAAACTTAAGCGCAAGATTTCTCTAAGATATTAAGTAGCAAGAAATGAACCCACAAAGCATGTCCTCATTTCCTCGCTGTAGTTCATATTAATAATCCTGACCGTTCAATTCTAAACCTTTTCTTAATTAAACCCATTTTCTTTCATACGATTTTTTCTTCTCATTTGTCTCTGAATCAAATTCCTATGAGTTTTATTTGATGATTTGTGTCTGAGATATTCTGCTTCTTAGGTTGTGTAATTGTATTAAATTCCTCTTGAGGTTTACTAGGGGATGTGAATTAATTTTTGCCAGCTAAACTAACATAAATTTCGGGTAGTTGTACTGAACGCACAAAACAGCAAAAAAGTAATATGGAAAAGTGAAAAATGCAATTTGTTAAACCTCTAATCGTAAAATATAAGTTATTTGAATAATTAACGTTGTAAAAACACCATTTCATTAATTCATTTTTATTAATTTATTTAATAATGAAACTATTTTTACTTCACTTAATAAACAAGCGAGGCTGAGCGAGGCGTGTGAGAGTTGGTTTTAGGTTGACTTGTTTTGAATTATGGACGAAGCATCTTAAATGTGTTCGTTCTTCTGGATGTTTTGCGAGGTTAAAACTTAAGTTTCTTGGCAGCTAATTAAATCTTCAGGTGAAAAAAAAACCGTTATAAAAGTTCTTCGCATCTTAAACGGGATTCGAAAACCCAAGTGTTTCCAACTATTGTCATTACAGACTTGAACTTAGAGAAGTGTAGTGAGTGTGTTAGTCTGTGATGGAGATTTCTTTTGGTCATCGAAAGCATGGAGTTTGATTTTTTGACTTTCATTTCTTTACTTTGTGATTTTGTTGTCTAACATTCGTGCATCTGATTCGAAAAATATTTAAAATAAAAATTGGTTGGGGAAAAAACGCACAGCGTAGAATTATTCATCGTTTGCAGCCTCTCTAGTAGAAATGAGCATCCAATGAACTGCTGTGGTCAGCTAATTAAAAAAAAAAAATCAAAATTGAGTTAGGAAATTGATCTCTCCATTTTGCTCTTTGTCGTTTTCTAGTTACCCGAACATAAGCTTATAATAGTATTCAAACAGCCCACATTATTTATTTATTCATTCTAATATTTGAAATCTGTTGTTGATAAAACTGTAAGTGAATATTGATTCATTCTTTCTCGGTTTCAATTCTACATTTTATAGTCTTACGGAAAACAAAAAGAAGTATTTACTTTTTTAGTTAGATATATAATATCGTCTGGGTTTTCTTTTGTTTTATGTTTACGATAAGATCGCTACTTCACTTTCTTCCGCTCGCCTTCCATAATAACTGTTCCGTTCATTTCTTCTCACTTAACTGAAACTTGTAAAGTGAATAGCCGAACCAGAGCATGTTCTCCGTGTAATGCACCAACGAAATAGCATGTTTGTATGGCATAGAAAATAAATCTCAGTGGTGCAATTACGTCGGCCAAGTATTTTAGATCACGAAGGTAGATATCAAATATTCTGATGGGTCGCGATAAAAGTAACTACATTAGCACAGATTACGCTATTTTTGTTCTGAAAATAAATTTAACAGAATCAATATCGAAAATTCTAATATCCTTAAAGAGTACACACCAATGTTCTATCTGCGTAAGCGGTTTCAAGTAGAATGCAATGTACTATTAGATTTAAAAAACTATGAATAGCATATACATGGAGAGTATTCAGATGAGCATTATTAATCAGCCATCTAAGGAAGTGATTAGATAGAACTCTCATTAAATAAAAAATAGACTATCGTTATAAAATTAAAAAATGAAGGTGACCTTTTCTTATTATTCCCCGTTTCTTCGAGGAGTTGTGATTTCATTTAACATCATGTTGTATTTTACTCTTACACGTAGAACCACACCTTACCATTCAGACTTTTGAAGCTGGATCCGACATAATACCGTGGATAATCCATATTTCGATAGTCTCTTATATCTGTATATAACCTCATCTGTTCAGTTTTCTTGATAAAAAAACCCGGTTTTCGGAGAGTGTTAACCCCCCCCCCCCCTTATTCTACCTCACCTTCAGATGAGAAACTTTGATAAAGATTTGCGTCTTAGACGGGATATTAACCCAAAATAATTTTAAACCCATCTAAATCGACTAAGCTACTACTGAGGGTCTATTTAACATACAAAAGCTAATTCATGAAAAAACAAAATTTAATATAAGACAATTATTTGCTTACATTCTTTCGGATTCTAAAACTTGCACAACCTTGTAGGCGACACGTATGTAATTTGTCTTTCTACATAAAAAATAATCTAACGAGACTTTTTTTTTATTTTGCTTTTATAAAATTAAAGCATCATTGTCTCTCTTATAAAAAGTTTGATTCAATTGAATAATTATAACAATAAAATGCAACTTGTATTTTCTCGTTATTTTAAAAACACGAAGACTCAAACTCTTAAAATTTTAGATTTCGTGTTTCTTTCCTCACAAAAATTATCGCTAATTCTTTCAGAGCTACCTGTTCGACATGCATCCCCATCCACAAGTTGGACATTCCTTTGCGACCCGTTAATCGCTGTGCACTTTCAAAAGCCTTGGGTTAAGAGATAGGCAAGAAAATTTATGACCTCCGCCAACGTGAGGCGAGTGGCGATATCTGTACCGTCACAAAAAGAAAAATAAGATTAATTTTCAAGGATGGAGAAGGTTTTTTTTTTTTTGTTCTAAGGGAATTCATAATGCACGAGATAAGACTATCACGACCACCAACTTCCCTTCGTAAATCTCCTTTCCACGTACAGAAGAGCAGCACTCTACTACCCATGCATGAAACACTGGTTGGTTTCTCTTTTTCGTTTTTTTACCCCTTCTTTGAGATCTCTTACGAAGGCTGCACGTAAAACACGTAAGACATTTCGTTGACTATTTTTATGCCTGTTAAGTTTATTGGGTTCACGCCCACTCTTTTTTCTTCCCCTTCACTCAACTTTGATCCGAAACAGCCTGGAATTGTCAACGATGTTTACTTTGTACCCTGCGCACTCGGTTCTTCACCACAAGAGCAGCTTTAATTGGAAATGCAGCTTTAATTTTCATGCATTTAATATTCCTTCTTTTTTCTCGACGAAGCAAAAATGTAGAACAATAAACAATTTTTGAGTTTGTGTGGGATTAAAAATGTCCTCCACTTTCACGTGTTTCAGAACGGTTGATAAATAAGCTACGTTAGTGTTGTTGTCATATTCTGAGAGGAAGTCTTAAATAGTCTTTATTAGCTAATAAAGAGGAGTCGCTGTAAAAAAAGACTACCTTCTGATGCTCAGATTTTCTGTATAATAGCTGAATAAAGCGCTCATTATGATGCTTTTCAATAATCAGAAAGAATGATGCAGAAAATTCCAGTAGATAGCGAAGATATATCTTTTCTTATTCATTATCATAAACTAGCCTTGCCACAAGAAATAAACGTGCTCATCTTGAAAGGAAAAATTATAATTAAAATGAGCATACGAGAAAAGTTGTCTTTATCTTGTAATAAATGAAGTATAACAGTGATTTATACCACTGTTTAATAACCAGTGATTTTATTTAGATAACCAGTGATTTTATTTAGAATAGAAAAGATGGCTGAATATCTCTTTAAAAGTTTCAATAAAAGTAAACGCATTAAAACATAATCCCTCTTTTTGTATGTAGTTAAAATCTTATAGAACTATTGTAAGCTAGAGAGCGATAGATATGTTTTCTCTGAAGAGAGAGAGAGAGAGAGAGAGAGAGAGAGAGATACATTAATGATGCAAATCATAAATACAGCGTAATATATTTATGATTTGAAATTGAAATTAAGTGAATTTACACAAATTAGTTGTATTCCTTTAACATGAAACTGACTCATCTTTTAATGCAAAGCTGAAAATACTTATCTTGGTTGATTTTTACCCATTCATTCGAAGAGTAATTTCGATTCAAATTAATCAGGATGGGAAAATATTCATTTAGTTTTTAAGCAAATAAAATAGATTATTTTTCCTTTCCGAAATTTAAGTTCTGAAAATCAAGTTTTTTTGAGCTTCAGAAAGATTCTTTCACCTGCGCCTGAGACTAGCAAGTTCATCTTTAGTTGAACAGCTCTTACAAATGTTTATTTGTGGATAAAGAAGGAATTTGAACTCGGATGTTTCTAACAAAAGGACTTCTACTATGCTAATAAAGAGTTGTGATGAATCAAGTAAGCTAATAAGGAACTTCAAGCTCTTTCCAGATAATTGTACCTTTTTTTATATTCCAGACTTGCGAAAAAAGACTGTGGAAGTAATAAAATAGCTTCGGATACGCCTTACTAAATTAATATTGAATAATATCATCAGCAATATTTTTAATATCTAAATTCCCGCCTTGGATGGCTACACATTAGAAAAGGGATCTTATTGGCGCATTAATCTGCAGCATTTGTTAGGAAAAAACTTGAAACTTCCGGTTTCTTAACAAAGACTGAATGCATCTTCCATTTTCGAAACTTCATTTCAGTAGAATAAACATGTGCTGTTATTGGTGTTTTGCGCTTTCATGTAGTTCATTACAATAGCAAAATAATGATGTTGCTACCGGCTACATCCCTATTGCGCTGTTTTTGTAAGGGGTCTGTCATTAAGGCTACTTTTCGAAAATTCAGTCGGGACTTACAGTTGATGAAGCTTAGTTTTTTCCTTTTCATTTTAAATATTCGCTAGTCCTGAATATCCAGATGAAAAAAAATCAAGTTCTGCATAACGTACTTCCGTTTATTTTAGTTTAAACTGTTTCTTTGTATCGAATGTGTTTCTAACGTGACTCGATTTTCTGAGCGAAGTTCCTATATCTAATTTCCTTTGCAAATTATTGCGTGCATTCCAAAACTGTAGAAAAATCTTTTTTTACCCTCTTCTAGATGTAAGAAATCACAAGACAATAAAAAAAGAAGTAAAACGAATGGAAAAAAAAAAAAAAAAAGAAAGAAAATCAAAACATTTTCTTGCTGATAGATATTGACATGGCATCCAGCCAGCGACGAGGTCTCGGCACAATTTCTCAAGAGGCTCTAGAGGTCTCTGTCGACAGTGATGGATTAGTTGCATTAGCCGCCTTATAAAGAATGGACTTTCAGACCACTTTCACACACAGTTGTAATTGTGAACCATTTCTGATAATGCTTACCACACGCTGCTCCATTCTAGACATTCTGATTGGAGCTGGAAGATATTGACTTATTGACCCTCTTCTGGTTGGATCTGCTTTTCTAATTTGCGCATACTAAGTCAGGTGTGGTTGGCATCGGAATTCCAGGAATAGATTCCAAGTGTTGGAAACTGATATAGTTTCCGTAGTTGGAAATCAGAAGGTGACTTTACCAGGTTTGCTATATTATACCACGGCTTTCGGGCAACCTCAACTCACGAATTGAAGTGGTTTACAGATTACATATAACTGTTTCTTGAATACATGTTTGAAAGAAAGACAGTTATGTTTTATGAATGCTCATTGATATGGAAACTACAGTGGATTAGTTGACTGATATACACGATGTTTCCAGGTCAGTAAATGTTTGAGTTTAACACGGGCTCTTGTTTAAAAACGTAAACTCGAAACCACTGCAATAATGACTTTTTTTACTGTTAATAACAATAAGCTAGTATCCCAGTATTAGACTGCATGCATGATATCACGCGCTCCTCTTAAAATTCAATATTTGTTTTCACGCTTTGATGTCTTTCAATGTTTAGGGTTTTGGCAAAGGATTCTAAAGTAGCATTTAAATGGCTAAACTCTAGTGTTCAAATAATCGCACAACAAGAGTGCAAATGACAAGAAAATTAATTTTCCAGCAAATAATTAAAAATAACAACAACCGCAATCATTTATGCGAAAGTTTTGTCATAAACTTCTCGAAGTATCGCATTTGGCAAAGCAGCAACCATCTTGCACGTATTTGCTGTTCGTTGGAGGATAAGTTTTCGTGGTCGTCACGCATAAAGTATCGAGATGTGTGTCGTGATTTCTTCCCCAAGTTTTAATTTTCTTCCACAACTTGCGTAATTAGCGAGTTAAAAGTCCAATTCTCAATTGAGAGTAAATTATGTGGAACCCATCGCTTCCCATTAAGCCCTTGCTTGCCCGTGGAATTCACTATGCCGTATAATCGGTAATCGCAAGTTGTCCGACGCCATGTAGTGTGGATATCCAACCGTTAGTTTCGCTGCTTCTAATGATGCGACGTAGTGGAGCCTCAAATTGAATTTCAGGAAAACAACTTAATGCTCATGGCCTGAATACGCCAACTCAGCAGTAAGAATCTCTCTCTCTCTCTCTCGGTTTACATCTTCTTGAAATATTGATTAAAATAGAATAGCGATCAATACTAGAAGACGACGGCTGAGTAAACTTAAAAATTAGAATGCCTTCCTCATTTCCTATTTGTTCCCAATGGCTTCTTGTAACGAATTTCCTGTGATGTTAACACAGGAAACAGTTGCCGGTTCATTAAATACACGATACGTTACACAAAGCTTTTCTTTTTTGTTTTTTGCTTTAAAGTTGTATAACAAGCAGCGAGGGTATTGCAGGTTTCTTCTAAGGTAAATTACAATTGTCAGAAGGTAAGAAAATGTTGTTTTTTTTTCAAAATAAAATATTATATATATAACATTTTAAATCGAATATATGGTATGACTATATGGAAGTTGTAAGAAACAAAATGTATTTTACACTCGAAAATTTTGAATTGTTTTAATACCATCTTAAAACTTACTTGTTACCTTCACCTTAGCCTTTTAGGCTCAATGAACTGCAAGGTTCAGGACCATGTAGCTTGGTTTCATGAAAAGGCAATCAGCGCTTCTACAGGGAGATTAATAGGCTCTGCATAGAATTGGCCGATCTCATATCGAGGCGGGCGTAACTTATCTTTAGTTGTAAACCCCCTTCTAAATAAAAAAAAAACTGTATATAAAAAGTTATTGTTCTACACAGAATTTAAACCAAGTTCTTTTCAACAGAGGGAACTACTTATAATCAAAGAAACTTACTCTTAAATTAGGAAATGCACATTAGTGAAACTCTTATAATACTCGTTCGATCTATCTTCTATTTGAATATAAATTCCCTTTTGTCGTTCTATCTATTGCTAGTTGATTATTTCGAATGTATTGTGTGGCGTCCAAATTTCGTTGCTGCAGTGCATCTCTATCATTAACCTTACAATAAACGTGCACTCGAGCAAATTCTTTCCACTGTCTCATGAGGATTTTATTAGCCATAATTTTCACTGTAAGTATTATTCACCTCATCTCGAGTAAATGTACCTACTTGCACACATTAGCATTTGCAATCACCCCATGAGAAAAAGTTCTCTCGAGCTTCATAATCTGCCTCTTTAAGATTTGATGAGTCGCACTTGTCAGTTTTAGTTTTAACTTACGTTTTAATTTGATTTCAGGAATATTCGGCTATTCGTGTTGCAAATGGTAGATATGTAGACTGCCTTACCTTTGCTCCCGCTAAAGAAATGTATTTTTAGTAACTCCAAGTCGTGTTGAGATTCATCCAGTAGTCTTTCATGGGCTGCATTTACTGCTCGAAGTACACTATTTTGAACTTGATGATTAATCTGACATTCAAAGACCAGTCCAGTTTCACGTAGAACGTCGATGCATCTATAAAAACTTCGATATTAGTGATGATACGTTTGAGAATTGATCGCTCTTATTCCAGAACAGCAACTCTTGCGTTACAGTTACAAAAATCCGTAAATTATACATATGCTAAAGTATTCCTCATGTGAAAGATAGCTAGTATTTTACAGTAAGAGCAAACAGTTTCGATAACCCCTGAAGAAACGTATTGCTTTTACTACATTATTATAGGTGCACAGTCGGATAACTTTGAAGGGCGAATCGTGAAATGATTGTTATCTTCTCATTCCTCTGGAATCACACCCACGTCAGTGTAACTTTTTCGTTTTGCTTAAAACCACTCAAGGAATTAACCCTTACTCCCAGAGACATCCTTATTTAGGATATATTTATTTCACCTTTAAATGTTTATATTTTTAAAATTTTCAGGCTTTTTCTAGAATTCGATGACACAGTAGTCAGTAGGATACAAGAGTGTGGTAAGTATGTGTGGTCAGAAAAACATTTTTTTTTTTTTAATACAAATAGTTTTCAATGGCCGATTGCCTGAACTAAATTCGTCGGTCTGAGAGTGTTGTAAGTGATGTAAGCGACTTCAATGGGTAACACTTTGGAGTTTTTTTCCCTACCGAAACAGACATAAATGAGCCTAAGAACGCGGTACTCAGACTTAGATTACATTCGGATTCCTTATGATTTCAGTGCTAATTCGCTTAATAGTCATTTTCTTCTCGTTTTAGTGATTTTTTTAAAAGCTGTAATGGTCCGTTTTATATCTATGTCACGAAGTTATATTAATTAATTAATACATTCTTGTATGTCAAATATCATCCTCTGTAAAGGTAATGTGATTTCCAGAATTTATAGTGTAGTAACAATATTTAAAGAAGAGAAAATAAACGAAATTTGAAAACTACAGTATGCCAATATGATAGGGTTAGTGTAGATCAGAAGTAAAAAATATGAATCAGTCGTTGCAAAAAGAAAAGAAAAATGGTTTTCATTTTCGTTGCCGTTCATCTGAAAAGAAAGATATTTATCAACTGAAGATAGCAACGGAAATAGCAGAGTTTTTTCCTTCAAAAATTGGGCATTTTGATTCCCATAGAACTGACATGAATATTAATGAGAATAATGTGCAGGAGGATAAATATATATAGTCGAAAGAGCTGAGTTTTGGATCTGCATGAATAATGAAAAAAAAAGTCAAAAATCTGCATTAGAGAATTAATTACCAGGAGGCTGGAATGAAAGGATGCTTGAACAACAACTGAACTTGGACCT
The DNA here is from genome assembly GCF_054136105.1 of Typopeltis vanoorti. Taxonomy (NCBI): domain Eukaryota; kingdom Metazoa; phylum Arthropoda; class Arachnida; order Uropygi; family Thelyphonidae; genus Typopeltis; species Typopeltis vanoorti. The sequence goes on along the minus strand of NC_143549.1, from coordinate 154,049,827 downwards.
GAAGGTAAAAGACGTCATGCATGTTTACCGATGAAGGGTGACTTCCCCCATAAAATATCAACACACCAAATGAGTACGTCTGACAACATATTGAAACTCTAGAGCCAAACTACGATAGTTGTTAGTGTTCCTGTACAATGACATGGAAATGACATTACGTTAATTAGTCATAAAAATATGAAACTTATACATACTAGTTTCGTGAACCTACAAAGAACTGGACTTTTATTAAATCTTATTATAGCTTATAATGTCCGCGCGGTTAGCCAAGTGGCTTTGCGCTTCGCAACCATATGCCTGGAGAAGGAGCGTCCTAGGTTCGATTCCTGTGGATGACGCGAGGAGCTTAAGGATCTTTCTTAACCAAGTTAGCTGGTCTTGGGCGTGGATAGCAGGGTTTTCCCCACCAGTTTATCTGGGATGATTTTCATCCCACAAGCAGGCAAACCGGCCCCGTGAACACACACGGATCTACAGTCATAAATACCTAATCCCCCATGAGAAGGATCAACTCGTCCCAGTAGGGACGGGGGAGAAATAGGGAGGAAACTCCATACGAATAAATAAATAAATAGCTTATAATAAACTAATAGCTTATTAAATCTTTTAACATCATAGATTTCAACTTCGCTAACAATCATCTTTAGTCGTTAACTGCAGACAACTAATGCATGCCACACAACTTTACATTTACTTGTTAGAATGTATTTATTTATTTTTCTTGTTACGATTTTTCATCGTTTGCACAACTTTGTTATCTATTTATATATTTGGGATGTTTATTAACTCTGATGACGCTACCAGTTCTTTGTAGGTGCGCGAAACTGATAGGTGTAAGTTTCAAATTTTAATGACAGATTAAATTTCCTTGTTATTACTGCGCTTTTAAAGAAAAAAGTTTTCTTTTTACCACAATTAACGTAAGTGTCAAACTTACCTTAATTGTGGTAAGTTCCCATCATACGTTAATGAATGTGAGTTGCTTCTGATCTCTCATCGCTGAGGAAGACTTTTCAGATCCCCCGTAATGGGGAGAGGAGGTGAGCCTACTGTTCCTATGGTGATCCTGTCCATCTTGGGAGCACATATATTGTATGTATGCATGAATGAATGACTTCACAAATAGCCATGCCAATGGTGGAATTAGAAACCGCATGCTTTTGGCTCGAGAACCGATATGTTAACCACTCTGATAACCAAGCAAGCTCATAGTAAACGCTATTTATGAAATCAGTTTAGATCTGTTGCAAAACAGGAAACGATCTGAAAAGCTTGCCTGCAAATTTAGTTTTCGTAAGCACTTTCTAAGCCGGACAGCAGATTTGAGCTGATGAAGAAACCCATTCGTTACCACTCTTTAAACATTGCGAAATACCTTGTCAGATTCAGAGCAAGAAAAAATATTTTAGCTGCTTCAGATGGATTTCCTAAAACTCCATACAAACGACAAACTACGCTAACATCATTCTGACTGAGTTTTAATTATGAATATCAAGCCCCATCGGACAATGCACTGAATACCTTCTGCTATTCATGTGTAAGTTTGGATTTTCTAAAAGTGTTAATGTCGAAATGAAAAAGCGAAACCGCCTTATTGATGTAGAACCATATCTTCAAGATAAACTTGATAAACTTGAAGATATGGTTAAGTAGTGAACTTATATTGAACTTATAAGTATTGAATCTACTATACATGCCGTAGAGTCTAGTTTCAATCACTTCGATTCCTCGCATTACACAAGTTGTTTTTCTCTTCGGAATGATTCGCGAAATGGTATTGGAAACATTGTTCATGCTAACGAACAGATTCAACAATCTAGATTTGAAAAAGTAGAAATATAATCAGATATATTTGAAGCAGTATTACAATTCGTCTTACGGTACCCGAATAAATCTCTCCGGCTATTTAGTATTTTGAATTTGCGCATTAGTCGTTTATGATTGCCTCTGTCAAAGAGGCTTGCGTGTATATTATGCACGTGCAATGCACAGATCTAATTTTGATTATGAGCTTGGATAGGCTATACTTAATTTAGTTGTTTGCTTGTTGAAACAGTGTAAGTCGGTTAAGTGAAAGAGAAGGGGGGAAGAGAGGCTATAACCATCATAATTTTAAGAAGGGGTCATAATATTAGTTGCGACAGTTACGAGCTCTCCAGTGTCGTCATCGCTGTCCTTCCATAATAGCATCGTGTCACCAGAACTTTTAATTGTAACTTGGAGTCTAATGTCTGCGTAGTTAGTGACACCTTCAATCGTATCGCCTTTGGCATAACTCTATTAGAGCACTAACTACTGTTTTCCCCTTGCTACACGGACTGGTACGGCTGTCTCTAATTGTATTTTGATTTCTACGATATTTCGGCAGTTTAGCTAATGGCCGATAGTCATACATACTACCTTCGACAGCAATCAGCTGCAAACCGTCTAATGAATGTTTACACGATGCAGCACAAGCGTATAGAATTGTCGGTGCGTAGCCGTATGTCGTAGCTAATCAGGTGTTCCTACATTAACAGGCAAAGTTTCATCCTCATTGGCATTGAAAGTTGTTGAGAAACTGAAATCATTTATTAATATAGAAATTCCAATTATATTGTTAATAGCAATTATTGTAATTTTCTGAAGCAAATAAATGTCATTCTCTTTTAATTTAAGAGAAACAAACTATTCCCCAATATATTTATTTAACCAACTGAAGCACGAAATGATTACTATTAGAAAGTTTTAGAGCATTTGTGGTATCGATGTTGCGTTTTGGTTCGATCCAAAACGATCCCGGGTGCGATCCAAATTCCTCTTTAATGCAAGAGGAATTTATAAGGCACTTGTACTTGTTTAGCTAAAGGTTTGTTAACCGGTCTCATATGGAAGGTGAAGATTTTTTCTCCAGAATTTTTTTTCGTCTAACGAACGTCTACAGACAATGCTCCAGCTTCATTATTATAGATTACTCTGCATGATCCTATCAACAAAATAACTGATTCCCACTAACCAAATAATCTCCACGTGGTATGAGTGTAAAAGTTATTGAGTGTTGAACGATTTTCGTCGGCTAGGCCTGAAAATCTTTTATGTTTGGTCTCGATATCAGATTTTCTGGAGTATTTCTAGAGTATCATCTCAGTCATAGTTGGCTCGACTGAGGGTTATAAAGCGCACAAACTTATACAAACCGATCTTTTTTACATAAGAACTTTTATTGATAAAAGTGCATGAAAGGTTTTAAATGTTTTGCACGGTTTGTCCATTTCCATTCCATGTATGAAGTTTTCTCCTCTTCATGTACTTCTTATCAACATTCTTTAATAATAATAATAATAATAATAATAATAATAATAATAATAATAATAATAATAATGCGTTTCTAATCTTATTAATATGCATAAAACGAATGTTCAAATATTAATACATATTAATGAGCGATAAATTATTCAATTGATTAAATACTCGGACCTATAAGACATATTAAATACAAATCGCTGCAAAGGCCAGTTGTTGTTTGTCGGAGATGTGAGTCAATTTAGGTAAAGTTTCCATGTACTATAAATGTCAACCACGTGTTCTTAGGTTATTTTTATTGCCTATTGGGGAAATCTCATGCTCCCAGATAGAGAATCCCTACTACTGTCGTCTGAGTAAACAGATAATGCTAATCCTTACTTTAAGAAAAGTGTAAGAAAATTTTCTTAGATTAATATTGCAGGTTATTAGTTACGTTGTGTCTGTATCCTATTCACGGTTATTTTACGAATCATAAGCATTTTTTTAAAATTATCAGTAACTTGAATATTAGGAAATATATTAACTAATTAGGGTTAAACGCTCTTATTACTCCTAATTAGTTACTATTTGAACTAATATTCAAATTAAGGATAATAAATGTGTAGTATGTAATTACTTTTAGCTATTATCCCATAGAGTACATTCTTTATTACGAAGGATAATATTGCAGAATGTTTTCTTTGGCTCCTGATGACCTACGTAATAGTACTTTTACGGATAATTTAACCACTGAATTATATATCCGTCAAAAAAGTTCTTTCCGCTTCACTATCTCATACATTTCTAGCCTTCGTAAAGAAACATGCTGGTAATAGCATCGTTTTGTTGTTTACCTTAAATAAATATGGCTTGTTTATTTTGCTCTCAGATAGTATATTATGGCAGATTGCTTTGACTTACAAGTGACTGTTTCTTTAAAATGCCCTTTCCAGGTTGGTCAATCTTCGATACTAAATTTTATCATTAGAACTGATTTGGTTCTCCTGATTATTGATACATCAAATCATTACCTTGGGATTATTTTAAAGGTAATGGTTGAGTTTTACTATTAATCTTTCGACCTCGTTTGATAATAGTGCAGAAGTTTCAGATGCTTTTGCAGTTTGTGAAAAATTGCTTAGTGTTGAAAATGTAGGTCAGAGAAAATGCAAAAAAAGAATTTCAGACGCAGGGCATTCGGATATATAATATGCTATTAATAAAAGAATTTGAAGGACTAGGAATTCTTAATAATGTGATATCAAGAAAATAAGGTAGTTATTAAAAGTGATAAATGAGGGCAAGAATATTTTACCAAGATTACTTAGGATTGGATAAGGACGCAAACTAATCTTTTTTATTACAGAAATGAACTCATGTCCTACATTAGCTACTGAAATTTCTTCGCATAATTAACATGTTCTTAATTGCGAGAATCTTACGAGTGTTTATATAGAAGATTTATCACCATGTATGGTGTAAAAGTTAGATATTCTGGGAATCCAGCTCTAGAAACCAAACTCGGTAAACTTTTCTGTCAATTTCAGGAGTTCAATAAGTACAGTGTATTCTCACACCGGTGATAAAAATCATCCACCATCTAAATTTGGTGCAGTTCATCTATTCTGTTTAATTTATTTCAGGAATAAAGTGGAGGCATCATTCCATAAGCATAAATACTATTATCTGCTGGAATCCATTATAATCTCCTGATTTTATAGAAAAATAAATTAAAAAAAAAGTTATACGAGTATACTAAAGTAAACAGATACCAATACTTCACATGAATTTATAGATAAATATAAGGGAAGACAGAAAGAAAGAAAGGAGTCAGAAGCAGAAAGATAACTGGACAGGCTGATATGAAACTATATAATATATAAGTAGATAGTTTTGACAATCCCTGAGCGATAAGTTACAAGGATGCAGATGCATATAAATCATAAGGGCATCCGACTGCAGTGAAGTTAGATAACTGTGGGATCATTATAATTTCCCTGAGGAGATTACAATGGTCGAGATATCAAAGCGGGTGATAATAATATAGTGACTACTGTACATTGGCTATAATGTCTAGTAAGGGAGCAGCAATAGAGGAAGCAAAACGCAGAAGGCGGTTGGCATGGGTCCAAAACTATAACGACGTCACAGAGAAATAGGGCGGAGACCAGAGATGGGTAGCACGAACGGGAATGCGAAACTAGACGTGCGGCAAAACACCTTCGAGACCTGGGGTCGAGAGTAGGTAGAAAACAGAGCCCAAAATAGTAAGATTCTCACAAAGAAGGTAAGTTTTGTTAGGACAAGTTAGTTTTACCGATGATGGTTATAGTCTCGACGGACATTCTTCTACAGGGATTATAATTTTAGGTAAGTAAAATGTGAATCAATATGGGCATTATGATTTTTTATCAGTCGCTGGAAATAATTATAATTTACATGGGTGATAGAAAATTCGTAATTATTTTAGTGGGATTATAAATTACTGACATGTGTAAATGGTTCCTATGGATTTAAAGAATATTTAAAAAGAAAAAGAAAAAAGGAACTGCGTTCCTAAAAGAAATGTATAACAATCCTGAAATAAATATAAAGTGCAATATATCCTGTAAAGGTTGTTTTGCCGCATTGCACATAGATATCCGGGGAAGACATCCATCTTAAGGTAACTGAATTTCTACAATAACTCTTTAACTCCATTTTCCGTTTGCATTCATCTTTAGAATTGTGAATTAATAATCGTTTATCCTTATCTGTAAGATTAAGAAAATCACTCTTTTTTTCTGAAAGCAATTCACGCTTTTTTATTGTTTATATCTTTAAAAGTTTCTGGAGTTTTGTGGAAGTTTTTATAAGTTTAATAACGCTATATAAGTCCTAAATCTTATGACTTGACTCGTAAGTTGCAACACGTTATGAACGGTGTTTTAGTTCATTCTCGTTTTATGTTTTTCTTTTTAACTTAGCAAGTAAAGCGATCACTTTCACTGCTTTTCTACCTGTTAGTGATTAAAAGTACATCTGTGTTAGCTTATAGACTACTAAAACACGTTAGTTTCCAGTCAACCTATGCATCAAGTATCGGTTGTCCATCAAGGTTATTTTTTGCGCGTGCTTACGCCCCACGAAAGGTTATTACTAAACCTACAGTGAATTTTTACCGTGGGTGAATTAAGGATTTTTTCCTTTCATTTTTATCAATTTTTATATATCTTTTGTAATTTTTTGTTTACTTTTACATAGTTCGGAAACCCTGCTCCAGAGACAAACATGGAACGTTTTCAAGCCACTTTAGGCCTCCAATAAGCAGGGCGGTGGTCTCACACAACACACCAGGCGATGAAACTCATCTTCCACCTATTTGATGAATTATGTTGGTTACAAGTATTGAGCAGGTCTGCACATTGAATGAATCTCCCTATTTCCGATGTTTATTCAATAAGTTTTTAGCTGCATTGAAACCAAAATGCAGTTTGAAATATCATTTAAAACCAAATGCGATTAAAATAGTTTTATCACGCGCTTAAACAGTGTTCGTATTCGAGATATTCCTCTTTTATGCTTCAAGATATAAGTATTTCCACTTAAAACTCTTTTTATGTCTCTCGTTTGAATTGTTGAAAGGGTTAAACCTGTATCATATTAATGCTAAGCATGACAATGCAGAAACCTTTCGATGTTTTTCTGGCATTAGAATTGCTTAGAGAAGCTACAGAAGGAAAACGGTTGCAAAGAACACGACGGTATGTGGAATGAAAGGGAAAGTGAAGAGAAGTTATTCGGATGGGATGAAACTGTAGGCAAATGGATGTTGATAAGCAGATGTTTTCGCGTGTTTGTGAGTTTAGAGGAAAGCGGAGGAATATGAAAGCCAGTTCGATACATCAGAACACGAAATTCCAAGAAAGGCATAAAACAGAAAAAAATATAGTCTGAGAAGGCGATGGGAGTCCCCCCCCTCTCTCTCTCTCTCTCTCTCTCTCTCTCTCTCTCTCTCTCTCTCTCTCGTGTGTGTGTGTGTGTGTGTGTGTGTGTGTGTGGTGAGAGAGGGAAGTGTACATAATCATCAGGGGTTACATTCTTGTGGAGAGTAATGGTAATGTTTAGTGCAACACCCGAAAAATGGGAACGATAGTCTAAAGTTAGGCGAATTTGAGACTTGTATATGCTTAGAAATTGTAGAAGTATTGTCTTCTCATGTTCTTTAAAGGCAGAGGAGATTTTGGTGTGATGTGTGTCATGTGTTTTTGCCACGATAGGCTAGATGATCAAGTCCATCCGCGGTTTGCTTTAGTTTACTTTACGTCCACAGCAACTTAGGCTGTGAAACCACTGTATTATGTTAACTGCATTTTTTTCTTTCTGTTCTGTGATTCATTTATCTTTCTGAAAGGAGAAAATTCCATTCACCTCCGTATCAGGTTGGTTAAATTACCCTCAGTTCAAATGTTCTTATGAAGTCTCCTATAATTCTAGAGGGGGATACGAACCGAGAAATGTCTCATAGGTCTTTTGATTGCCATAGTCAGCCCTAAAATTAAAATATGATGTTTTCTGTAGCCCAAGGCAAATATAAATAATAAGCTAAAGCCTTTTTATTCTCTTATAGGGAGTAGTCGAGGTCTTTAAACCTTATCTAGCTTTTGGAGACCTGGTGAGCAGTTCAATCTCCACCGGTAGCCAATCAGAGATACTGGCCCATGTCACTAATTATAGGCGGCCGCCTATGAAGAGACCGGCAAACAAGTGCTGCCATCTCTTGGTACCTAACAGTAGATTTTCTTGAGTTTCCGGGAGAAAAAAAAACCTGCTTGTCCGTACCAGAGATCGACTAAATCGGGAACCGGTCGAAGAAAGGTTTAGAAAAACTTCTAGAAGCTGAACATTTTCTCAAATTAAAAAGGAAGAATAACTAACTAGCGAATGAATTAGAAATAGAAGAGTGACGACTGTTTAATATTCAGAAATATTTATTTCGAATTTTATTTTATTTTATTTTTTTGCGAGGGAGAAGGATTCATATGGTGCTTCTGATTCTGTTCTTTAGCTATACTTGTCCAAAGGAGAGATAAAATGGTTGGAGAGCGATAAGCTATATACTCTACCAACCTGATCAGCAATTCATCGAATAATATAAGTCAATTCTGCGGCAAAATATTTCCAATGTTTCAGTGGTGAAATCTAGAATTCGTTTCGTCATATTTCTCATTTCAAATTCAAACTTGCATATAGAAAAATGGAGAAGAGTCATCGATCCATCACCACCGAAGCCTCGTGGTAAATGTGATGGCTTCAGTGGTAATGATCAATGAGTCATCCTCTTAATAATGAATCTTAATAAACAAATTATGAGAAAATTCAACCAGCTGTTGTGATTTCTTTTCCTACATTAGCATCCACCAGATCTGGTCCACACAACAGTAATATCTATTTTTCAATGCTATCAGACCGGGTTTCGACTGCGCTGCAAATCGTTCTTTTTTGGATAATGCCTGTTATCGATGGAAACACAGTCTCACTTTGTATACGTCCGTTTAATTCAATATTCAGCCAGATTTTTATATTAGAATCAGAATGTTTCTTTTGCACATTCTTAAGAACACAGAAAGTTATTTATTTTTGAAAGAAATGGGTTCGAATTCCAGTTTTGACACAAGGATAATGAGAACTCCGTGAGTGACGTGTTAGCTAATCCCCTGTGGAAATAATATGGTTTTTCTTCTTGAAACTTGGATTTTGCTCTCTCTACTCCAACAGACGCCAGACATTCAAAATGTCAAATAAACAGTCGCAGTTGTAGTAGTAATCTCATCATACTCTTAGTGGTGGTGTTAATTCTAGATAGTAATCTATTGACGAATCATTCCTAATGAACGGTACAAGTGAATATTTTACATTAAAGGAATGCGGGTTTATAGAACATGCATAAATGGCATCTTCTTTCCGATTCTACATCAATATACTTATAGCAATCACTTTATCGAAGGACTTTTTTTTATCACAGGGATATTTCATTCCATTCCTTTTATTGCAGTTTTTTATCACAAAACCATTTTATCTCAACACCTTTATTGCAGAATATTTTTCATACGACAGCCCTTTTATCGCAGGCCTTTTTTTAATCTGAACATCCTCTTATTGCAGGTGTTTTTATCATATTTCATTTTTATTACAAACCTTGTTTTTTACTTCATTCCCTGTATACTTCAGATCTTCACTATCTCAATCGTCATATTCCTAAACATTTCTCATCATCATACATCTATAATATTATGTAAATATTTTTACTTATTTATTTCCACGATACTTTCTGGAAATGTTCTACGATCGCACCGATTAATTTTTACATAGATTTATTTGTGTGTGTGTGTGCGTGCATTGCACTACTTAGCTTTAAAAGATTACTGTTATTTTGAATTCCACGAATCACCTAAAACTGAGGTCAACGTATCGTATCGTTGATTATGTTTGTTGTTCTGGTCAATCTGCCTGTTTTTTTAGGAAGAAAAACTTGATTTTCTAGGAGATAATACCACTCCACTTCCAACTGAGACTGGCTATATCCCTTATAAACGTTCACTTTTAAACCAGATTTGAGCCTCACGTATTTTCGGCGGAAGGATATTCTCATTACGTTTACTGACTCATGTACGGTGGTTCGCCACTTGGGAACTCATTTAGTAGAGTCTGGTCTCCCTTAGCTAAGATCATCTGTTCGCATCTAGTTGTCATGTGAATCTTTGAACTCATTTGTTTTACCAAAGTATTCTAGCAGAAAGGATATCAGAAATAGCTTGTTTTCCCAAATGAAGAGTTTTTACTACTAAATAATGTTGCATGGCAGATGGTAGATGATTTCATTATCACTTTGTCATGCTGAATTAGTGAAATGTAATACTACCAACATTTGTCCTTCAAAGTAGGGTTCAGCTTAGAGCTTATTATACTAACATGTATTATTTTGTAGGAGCTTCTCTTTAGTCCATTCTTGAAAATGTTGCACATTTGTCCTTCTTTGAGATGAATCCCATTCAGAACGATCAACATTTTATGGACTTTTCAGCTGAAAGTAAGTTCATCTTTCCAATACAGAAGCGACAGGTTAAAAAAAAAACTTTAATGTTTTTTTCATTACGAAAAACAGACTCATCTTATATTTCAACAGATATCCAAATTCTGAAGTGATAAGTAGTATGATGAGACCCGTTTGAAAGTACAAAAAAGTACAGAGCAACATATCTGGTGGTTAATCTGGTCAAAGTATCCTGCAAAAATTGCAAATTTATAACTCTGTACTTACTGGTGCTGATAACTACTTTCTATTGCTAAATTGTGAAGATACTTAATGCGATATTTCATTTCTACTAATTTATTATTGGGAAGATACCGTCTGTCCCATAGGACACATAATGATATAGAAGGCAATCCATGCTTCTCAGGATATATCCTGTAAATTAGTGAGTATTGGAGGAGAGGGAATCCAGCATGAGTAGGACTGGATTCTTCGTTAAATTTGATATTAAGATTCTTACAGACATGAAGCTATTCCTGGAAGAAAAGTGTCGTAAGATTTAGCAACTCTAATAACAAATAGAAGACTGAATTATGGAAGAAATTTCATCTTATCGATGCTTTTATCTCGTTGTTTTCAGTTACAGATTTGAGCAGGAAACCATCTCATACTTCAGTATTTAGAAAATAAGGTAATAAAAATCACCCATATAAATAACCTGCATACATTCATAGCACGAAAGAAAACATTTAAATCAACCTCCATGATCTGTTGTATAATAAGTAACGCTAATCTAAAAATAATTTACGAAAACACAAAACATAATTTTAAAATTTTTTATTAATCATTAACTCAAATAGGAGAATATATTTCTGTCTCAAATGTAGTAATATTAAAACTCTCGTTTTATGTGAGAGTTGCGCAGCATATAGTTTAAAATTTCTCACTCGTTTTGTCTACAGAAAAAAGAAACTAACCACCTAAGATTAAAATTAAAACTTGTGCTATCTGAAACATTATTTCATAGAGCAGATAATTTAATAATATCAATCTGTAAAAAAAAAAAAATTCGCTTTTAAGCGATTACCGAGACATGACTGTCCTACGAAAGACTCCAGATAAAAAGCGCTTGCTAGAAATTGAAATTTCATTGCAATAAAATAACCCTATTAAAACCGTGATTAATCTTGATCAAATCATAATGTAAAATATTCTTTTGTTATATATTCTGTGTTCGTTCATTCCACAACGATCACTTCTTAAATCTCCGATTCTATTCTTATCTGTGATCTGACTGGTGTCTGTTTTTGTTCGCGAACTTGACTGAGATTTGTTTCAAACATCTGCGACTTTTAGCAACCAGTTTGGATTGATGTTTGAAGGATATTTTATCTTCTTTGTGGATCCATCTGGTCTACTCTTCCAGATATTCTTTTAATAAAGTTTGGCTTCTGACTAAAGATACCCCTTTCTTCGTGACTGCTTCCGTTATGTTCAGCTAAGTTTCACCCTATCGATTTCCGACTCGCTAGGCATAACTGCCAGAATCCGTTATTTGTTGTGTCCTGTATTTCGTGGTAGTGTTCTCTATATTAAATTTTATTACGATGAAAGTCTGCCTTCCGATCATAAAAATGTTAACCCCATAGGTTACATTTCAGCCAGTGTTTTAATATCAGAATTAAGTCACTATAATTTGAGAAGATATGAATTTTATCCGTTTTTATTGTGTTCTATTAATAACCCCAACCCTATTGGCTCTTATCGTTTTAGTTGCGACATTACTAAAGTATTATTGTAATAGTATTACTCCATCAAACACACTGAATTAAGCGAAGTGAATAGCGTTTTCTATATGCTATAAGTTTTCAATTTTTCATTACTAATGTGTAACGCATCGAAGTTATTCGTAGCGTTCAAACATGGTTTTATACTTTTACAGAGCAAACATACTTTTGTAGCGACAAAACTCTGAACAAACTACTTTCAAGAGTTGTTTAAAAGCGCAGTTACTTTTCTCCGATTTTTCTTTCTGGTGACCCTAATAGCCAAGTTTTAAGAAATTTACCATGAAATGTCTTCTCATTTTTTGGCAGTCAGACTGGCACCAGTCGTTTGTTTCTTAGGATAAGTTAGGTTATATACGAGTAGGCTGTCTTCGGCCATCATTAAATACTCATTAAGAACAACTGCAAAATGAATGGGATACTCGACAACAACAGAAAGTTAGCCGACTGATTATGGCAAAACACCTGCCACTTCTTCTAGTAATCTAGATTGATTTATTTCATAATTAACTGTCTACGAGAATGCGTCATTATAACTACGTTTACTTGTTTTGTTCGAAACTTCTCTTACACGGATGTGCAGAGAGGCACAAGTAATGATCGAGAACTATTTACACACCAACACACACACACACTTTGTTCATAATAGCCTCGCTGCCAATGATCATTCGTTGATTATTATTGGTTAGTATTAGTAATGATTCTCCGTCTTTATTCTTTCTTTAACTCGATTTCTCAACTACTCGATACACTTTTCTAAGCTGACAATGTTTTCTGAGAAATGTTTGTCTTCCATTCCTTTTCCTTCGCCTTTAAGTGCGTTTGTTGTAATTCGCGACCATTTCTGAGATGACGAAGACCGAGGTGAACTAATGACATGGTAACCATTTCGTTCTTTCATCGACTATTCATCAGCATTTTATTCTTTAGGTAGCAGCTTATTAACCTTGTATTCAAACATTCTAATCACCAGCGCTGATGATTAGAATGATAATAATTAATTATCCTCTTATCACTAATGATTAAAATAAAGATTCTTGGCGACTGGATCTGTTCATTAATGATTAAAGTTTAGCAGCACTGATGTTCGGTAACATTATGGTAAAAGCATTGGTTATTAATAATCAGCATTACTACTAGACTGGTAGTAATTTGTACCATTTGCACCAAAGTCTGTACCATTTGTCCCAAAATTTTGTGTTAAGACCCAAAAGTTCAAATCACATTCCCAATGTGACCTAAACAATGCCGTTAGTTACCAACCCTGCATTGTGGAAAGTCGTCGTAGTTTCATAACGTAATATTTAAAAAAAAATTAAACTTCATACGCAATTTTATTACCGACTTGTTTAATTTATTTTTACTGAACAAATTAAAGTCTGGTTTCTAATCCCTCTAAGACATGATGAGCATTTATCAGCTTTTGAGCGGAAGGTGAATTATTCGATCTTATGCGGAGATAACATAGATTTTAAGCAATGCAATACCCGAAAAGAAAACTAGTATCGTATATTATCAAGTAATATCGTACGCAAACTTCATATGAAGATTTTGTCGCTAACTTTACCTTCAGATTGCTGGTAAATATTGATATTTTAATCTTTCCTTTAATAAATTGTTTTCTACAAAAATGGGGATTTTTCAGTGAGTGATCCTCAAGATGTTAATAAAACAGTTTATTTTGTTATCACTGCTTCGTTTTATCATTCTTTTCTATTGTACTTTATAGCATTACTCCGCTAGGGACAGTTACTGAATTCCCAATATCCCACGACTGGCTTTTCATTCTGCAAGAGTTTGTTTCATTGTATAACCGATCAACATCAATAACGAAGGCAAATAGCTACACTTTTTCGTGTAAAGTCAGATTTGAAGATTCCCTTGTCGCCTCACCAGTCTTTACTAGTATCGATTTTTTTGCCGCTCACAAAGTCCGAGTCAATACAGCTGTGTTTGCGCATTATATAGTTCATTGCCAACTAAAGTGAGTAAACAACTATCCAAATTACCCGAGGATCAGAAAATGCGTTTCGTTCTGTTTTAATTTCACTTGTGCAGTTGAAACTAAAAACTGATTCAGGAAAAGACGCTCCTCTAACATTTTTACTGTAGGAAAGTGAAGACAGATGGACGAATAAAGCGGTACTGCTAGTACTTCTATGAAAGACACTTTAAGAAATCATGCAGAAGTTTTAAAGTGAATGACTAAGTTCCTTAATACCGTTCCTATGAACGGGTATTAAGGTTTTACCACCAACCCATCTACGAAACGTTGTAAATCTTTATCCATTAGTACTAAGGGTGGAATAAGAATTGGATTACCAGGGAATGTTGCTCTAGCGACCAAACATGGAGGCCTTCCAAGCTACTCTAGGCCTCCAAGAGAGTGTAATTTCACCCTAGAAGGTGGTGAAAATCATTATAATATCACTTATCATATGCCATTCTTCGAGCTACCACCCTTAGAAGAAAGTTTTACTCATAAGAATAACGAATATGTTTCCTTTTCTTAGAATAACTTTGTCTCTTGAAAAGTGATAAGACATATTAAGAGTTTATAAGGCAGAACACCGGAATAATATGATAACCTTTTAAATGTGTTTGTGTGGTCGCAGGCTAACACGGAGTTTCTTTGCAGCCCGTCTATTTCTCTAAGCACAGACATATACGTAATTGAAGAAAAATTAAATTCAACAGCAGGTGAAAAAATAAACGCACCAATTAATTTTGATTTCCGTTTTTAATTCTGTATGTTGTTGATATCTGATTTTTGTTTTACTATTGGAACACAGATATAATTTTCTGTCCACACGTTTTTATTTCCCAAGATTCGTAGTGTGCCTTATTTCAAGACGTCGCGGGTCGTCCTATCATGATATAGATGCTCAGATAGTATATGATCATCATTGTTACTTTAAAGTTTCTAAATATCCAAAAAAAAAAAAAGATTATTAGCTTTACAACAAATAAAAAAGCGATTGTTTATAAGTCTCTGTGGGTCTTTATACGTCATACATGCGAGTTACATTCAGATAAAATATGACTATTTGTGCAATCAGTAATTTCTGAAATTGGAGGCTATTTATCCTCTTTATCTTGAATATTTTTATTAATAGCTGTACCGTTTTCAGAGATTGTTTTGTAATTAGATTAACTCTATAAAGAGCTCTTTTTAAGCATATGATGCACTGTATTATCTATCACGTTTAGACTGTTTTTGGGGTCGGCTTAATTGCTGAAGATCTGCGTAGTAAATTGCTATGTTCCCTAAAATGTATAGGATGATATTATTCGAAGTAAGGCAATCAATGTCCTCTCTCTCCTTCTCTTTATAAGGACTTCTTTTTTTTTTAATTCAGAGTGAGTTAACTCTCATAGAGGAATGGGCGGGTTGGTTTATCCTACAAAAAAAGCAAGTTTTTCATTACGCAGACATACTGTCCTTATAAGCACGAAATCAATCATCATGGATAACCCACAAAACGCACACTTACCTTACTGCTTCGGAGTAACGGCATTGCCAAGTTACGTGACTTCTTATGAACTAGTTTTAGCAATGGGAGATCCTTTAATCCAACTGTCAAAGACTACTATCTACCAATGAGTATGCTCTATGGCCGACTTGTAATTTTTTCACGGGAAGGAGATCTCAGGTTACGGGAGTAAACTCTGTTACTTCCATACAAGACAGATAAAATGACTTTCAGTTGAAAAAATGTTCTGCGCGTCATAGATAAGTCCTTTATAACAAGGAAGTCGTTCGTCTGTTTATTGCTTTATGTAAATATTCATAACTATAATTTAAAACATATCTGTATTAAGATATTTCGGACGCATTCTGTGGGTTCGATTCCTGCTCTGGACATGAATGTTTGTAGTTGTCTTTAGGAATTTCGTCGCACAGTCTGAGGCCACAACCATCACTCCACTTATTGGAGGCCTGAAGTGGCTTTAAAAGGTCCCATGTTGGTCTCTAGAGCAGGTTTTTCCGGAGTTAGTTAAAATTATGAAATTAATAAAAAATGGAAAAAATGTTGCCGGCCTGGTTCGCCGAGTGGATAGCGTATCCGCTCTCCAGCCAAAAGGTTGCGGGTTCGAATCCCGCCTTAGGCATGGATGTTTGTTATTGTCTGTGGTCAAATAATAATAATATCCTTACTCCACTCACAGTGCGAATGTATCACAAGTTTACAATAACCTCTCGTGGGTAGAAGCCATATATATAAAAATACATCAATTGAACTGGGAGGTCACGATTCAAATACAAATGTACCATCAATAACGAAAGAAAGTGTTTTGTAGAATATCACACAGCTAGCTACTTGAATTTGAAGTCGTGATCTCTTCATCCCCCCCCCCCAAAAAAACAACTGAAAAGTAACTTTAAATATTTGCCCTTGTAAAACACGCCATGCTAACCCATTGCCATATGGGCTTAGCACTGATTCAAATGTTTCCAGTTGCTATACAGCCTTACATTATCTTTTAACAATCCATTATAACACACTCGCATCGAAGTCATACATAATTTATTCTCCTTCACAAGCGAGGATCTTATCAGCTGTACATTTCTCCCGATGAACTTGAGAACAGATAAATCTGTTTTGATGAAACTTAATGGTTAAGACGCGCAGAATAGTAAAAATGTCAAGCAGTTTTTGTTACATAATAACAATAATAGTACGTACTCATTTTCTAACTTGTTTACTTTACTTTAGCAAAATATAAAAATTTCGATATGGGGATGATAGTCGCTTTATATAAAACCTACGAATGTCAAATATTTAGCTATTACAAGACGTTTACTATTTATTCGCTCGCTATTCCCTCTCCAACGCATTTTTTTTAACCGCAACAAAAATTTAAGGTACGAACTCTTTTCTATGAATCTACATAGTATAGCACTTCATTTCCCTTGCATAGTATTTGTTTTCTTTAATCTATTAAAGCTTAAAACCTTTTTGAGTGACACGCCACTCTATCGTTTCCAAAATGCTATGTCGCTTGCAAATGATGCAAGTTTGAAATCTAATTTGGATATGTATAGTCACACAAAGCGAGTTTTACGAGGTACAATTTATTCCAAAGAAATCGGGATAAAAAAAAAAGCAAGAAAGAATTCTTAATTTAAAAATAATGTACAAATCAATAAATGCTAATGGACTGTAAAACTAAACTCACCGCAGCAGAAATTAAATAACAGAAACCCATCAGTCAACGAAAAATATATTACTTTTAAGAGAAACAAAACACAGCAGAAGTTTTCTGGGAGAAGAAAAAAAAAAGTTGTACGGAAAGACGCCAGACAAAGCGGAGAAACGCGAAGCTCGAGTTAGATTGACGAACACACATACACCGCTAGAAAGAGAGAGAGATGGATAAAAAGAAGGGGACATTAGAATCGGGAACTGTCCCAGATATGGTTGGCGACTTGCCAGCCCTTTGCGGCATTGACGTCAAAAAGTCCCGGATCTACTGGGACCTCTGCAGTGAAGAACTACAAGCAGTTAAGGAGTGTTCGATTGTATGAGATACTTATGCGCTTCGTGTTTTTCATACTCGAGACCTTTCTTTTAAAAAAAAATTAAAGAAGGAAAAAAGCAAACACTGACCTCTAGCAGTGCGCAAGGTCGCTTAAATGAACGAAATTCAAATGGAAAAAAGTTAGGAGATACAAATGAAGTGCGAAAATCACAGGAGATTGATGTTTAACACGAGACATGTTAAAAGTTTTTTTTCGTCATTCGCCACACACTTGAACTTTATGAAAACCTTAGGCAGCTACGAACTATCAAGGGTGCGAAATAAAAGCGAAATCTCTCTCGTCGTACAACGATAGTCCCATACGAGCGGAGCTACGGAGGTTTTTTTCGGTTCATTAACTGAATACGAAGTTCTTAACAGAGAATGATATGCGATGTGTTAGATGGTTTTAAATTTAACGTGCTTCACGGTTCTCCCTCTCTAACTTCTGCGCCAGTAGAACTGACCAACGTGACATGAGTTATTCAATAGCCGGCAGCCCGATAAACGAAACTGATGAAGTATAGTAGGAAGCGAAGGGCATTTTACCTATTTTATAACAGCAACTTGCATTGACACTTCTGGTCACCGATAGCGGCATTCGGGATGCTAATAAAAATCCATTCACGATTACAATCCAGGATATATCGTCACAATTTAGAATATGAAGCTGCCAAGATTTGTTGAAGCTAAAATTTTTCGCTTCTTTTTTTTTTTTTTTTTTTTGAAAGTAGAAACGCATGCAGACCACGAAAGTACGCATGCGCAAAAAGTAATACATTTTCGCCCACGAGAAAGAGAGTTTTATTAAACTGGTTTGCGCAAAAAATAGGGAAAATATTACGAATATGACTGCTACACCCCGTAATAAAATTCATATTAAAAACAGAGTACATCAAAATCGTACGTTGTACCTTATAATTTTAATATGCGATCTTGAAAGGATTGTTTTCCACAGGAATGCATTTTCCCCAATAAGTTATTACCGAATCACTTTGCTTTTGAACTATATACTTATGCGAAGTGAGCATTTTCACAATGTAAAGATTTCTTGTTCACTTAGCAATTTTTCTTAGTGTTTGGTTAGTTCCCCTGTAATCTATGAAAACAGTAATAATTCATATAGTGTACGGCCACGTATTTTTACCTATAATTATTCGGTATTTTACTTTCTTTATTTGAACGAGAAAGCGAAAGTTCTATACTTTACAGATGTTTTTTTTTTCTTTTCCTTTAAAATATATACAATGCCTACTGAATATTCCTGTGCAAGGTTATTTTCCAATATAATACTTCATGAATCACGAGTTTATAATGGAAACAAACCTAAATATTTAGAAATTCTCAGTATTATGTGTAACCAACAATATAGTTTCATCATTGCTGTACCAAGCGTATTTAGTAGTTTGGTTCAAAAATAATGCAGTTAATATAATAGTTAATAATAGAGTTAACATTAATTTTTTTTTTATTCCAATCAGTTGATCTGTTGTATCATATGCGACAAGGCAGGAAGGACGACCTATTTAAACAGAGTGAAGTTATTTAACGTTAGGAAAAGTGTAAAATATAATGCTAATAATCAATGATGCAATCGACATTATATGAATAACCGTAGTAGTTCTGTATAAATAAAACAATGATATCGTATGTATGACATCATTGATGGGATTGTAAATAGAGTCTCTGACACAATGCTGGGGAGTATTTATAATTGTGACCCGTAAAAATACGACAACCACGGAGTGTTCTTCAAGGTAGAGTCCGATTACTGACACTACGTACTTCCCCTTTCTCTCTTCCGTCTTGGCAGGATAGAAAACGCAAGGGAAGGAATGTCAATTTAGCCGATAGCGCTGAGTAGTGTTCTTTATTACGCTGTTGCAATCTTTCAGGTCGCTAAGGTTACTGTTCTGCCATTGCCTAACCACGTGATCGACCTACCATGACTACGTACATAAAAAAATAAAAAAAAAAATCGTCGTTTCCGGCACGACAGTCTATTTTCATTGGTCCAATCATGCGTAGTCTGTCGATATCAAGTCATTTTGATTCCTGGATTGTCGACATACGATCTACTATCTTAACTATGACTTATTTTCATTTATTTTGTAATAATTTTTTTGAACTGATGAACTAGTTACTGTGCAGATTTTGTGTTTCATGAAGTGGTTGCTAGAATGTCACTTGGATACTGTTATGCATATTAGTAACCATGTCTCTGTGTGTGTGTGTGTGTGTGTGTGTGTGTGTGTGTGTGTGTGTGTGTTAGTAGGTACAGGACACTGAATTATAATTTAACTTGTATTTATGCTAAATTATTTGTTTGAAACTAGACGTACGATTTCTACTGTCAGAATTTTTTCCACTTTTCGAGAGGCTTTCATGTCAGTATATATATAAAGATAAGCGGAAATTTGAAACGTTTTTATGTCACGTTTTTTGTATCTTCCAACAATGTGTTCGCCTCCATGAGACAACAATTTGTTATTTTGTTTAAAAATCAGTTCAGGATTACAACAATCAAACTCATTGTCGACCATTAGAACAATGAAGAGACAAAAACATTATCACTGTTGCGTGGACAGGTATTGCTGCAATATTGCTTTCAGGTGGAACAACATCGCATCGTGTATTTAAATTGCCAATAGAAATAGATACGTATTCAAATTGCTATTTAAAAAATGCAAATGATAAACTTAACCAATATCAAGATATTTATAACTTATAACCAATATATAAAGAAATGACAAGCGAAAGTCCCTGAGTGTCGAGTCTTCAAAATTCGAGTTATCAGAATACAAGGAGAACCGGCCTACCAGCCCGGAACTCGGGGATTGGGCGCCGGGGGGGGGCAGATCCCCCTAGTATATATATATATATATATATATATATATATATATATATATATATATATATATATATATATATATATATATATATATATATATATATATTTATATATTTATATATATATATATATATATATATAAATATATAGAAAAATATTCCGAAATCCTATCAGTTGCTAGTTTATAAATAGGCTTACCTAATAGAAGCCTAAATGCGTTCCAAAGAATACACTCTGAAGTTTGGAAGGCAAATTAAGTTTCGCACGCAACTGGTAGACATTGATTTATTTCCACTTATAGTGGTTGATCAGAGTTAGCTGAAAATCCGATCATCATTATATAATGCTTACTCTAAAGTAAAATCTATCGATGGATAAACCCTGAACATAGTTTAGGATTATCTGACACAGAATATATGAATTTCAGTACCTTAAAAAAACACATCACGAATACTTACAAATATGAATTCTATATATTAAAGTAAAAATTCACCCACGTTCGCGAACGCCATGGCTTAACAATGAGATAAAGTTTGAAAAACTTGCAACAATGTGATTACGTAATAATGATTGTACATTTCATTTCATTCTTGCTGTAGTTTACCCTTCTTTGACAATCACAAATTTCTTCGTTGATTTCATTTAAACCAATCATTATTATCCTTTTATATTGCATTTATCAATCAACACTGCTAAGACTTCATTTAATGTGATTAAGCCTAATAACAAGTGCAGGTATTTGAACCATTTACTCCTGTAAGCATACGTGTAGACATATCATCACGCAAAGTGTAACAATAAGCCGCTTGATGTTTTTTCCATTCACGTGCTAACGATGCTCGGCACGTCATATGCGTGTGTGTGCACCCGACTTAATGGCGTCACACCCATCTAAAGCCTTTCCTGCGAGCCAGTATTGAAAGATATATCCGTTCAGGCGGCGTCTATTTCCTTCCCTCCTTTCATTTTTTTAAATTTTTTTTGCTTCTATAAATAAGCCAAAGATATATAAATCTTACAAGCAGTGGAAAGAAATCCATTGGGCCTTAGATGATTTCATTTAAGCAGAAATCTCTTGACAGGAATCGAACATTATATTTACGCAAAAAGAGAGTCAGAAGAAAGAAAGAAAAGGGGATTGCGATATAAATTATGGACCCTAGACTATGAAGTTTGAAAGAAAAGAAAAAAAAAAGAAATAGCTTAAAGAAATTTAAATGCCTCATTTATAAAAAAGGAAACCTTAAAAAGCTGCTTGCTAAATCCACCCTAATGACGGTGACTGATGAAATCGTGTGTTTGTGCTTGGCATGGCAAGTTCATATAATGCAACCGATTTTCTATTTAAAAAAAAGGCCTCTCGGCAAACTCGGGGATCTAATTCGATGCAAAGTGTATTTGAAATCAAATTATGCAGTGAAATATTGAGGGACACTTAATGGCAGCGGCATTACGATAATCTTCAGAAAGAAGAAGAAAAAAACTTACAATTTTATGGGTGGATAATAATCACGAGCGTCTGTGCTTTGTTGGCATTTATTTATATATTCGCTTCGAAATTTTTGCTAAGCTTGCTCATTTGGGATGGGGATGAGGAAGAGTAGCGTTATCTACTCTCCCTCATTTCGGGACTGTTGGACGCATTGAAATAAATAATCGTTTCAATACCGGTTTAATTATGTTTGTATACAATTATTTCCAAATAGAAACCTTCAATCTTTGGTATATATTAAGAATTGTCTAAATGAATGTTGGTTCGTTTTAAGTAGTTGTGGATTAATATACACTTTCTTCATTTTTCATTTTTTTTGTGTATTAATCTGTGATGGTGGTTGTTCCTTTGTAATTTTCAAGGATCATTTAACAGACGACTCAGAATTCTTAGAATTTGCTTATTTAATAAAAGAGTCCATGTTTGAGCAGGTAATGTATATTAAGTTATTTTCTGGATTTAATGCACCCATTTGCGAATATCACCGTAGTTAGAGTTAATTCCTCTCCATTCTAACATAACGCAGATTTATGCTTGCAAGTACTGAAGTTTTTTGACTTTAGTGCAGAAACTCTGAATTTTCCAATGGAGTTTCTTCTATCTCATTAGCTAATTATTTAGTAAAGAAGCTATTAAGTGTTGGAGTTAGTCTACCTTACTCGATTTAATGAAATTTTAAGGCAAAGAAGAAAAACATTACTTAAGTTGCTTTGGTCAGGTAGAATAGTCTGCTGATGGGCGCTTGAGTAGGAGGAGGAGGAAGGAGTGGAAAAAGGAAGAAAACGGAGCAGAACAATATTTAAAGAAAACTAGGAAAAGATAATAAGGAGGGCGAGAAGAGGCTGAAGAAATATACCGACAAATAATTTGGAGAACCTGGATGGTTGGAGAAAGATGGTAGATTTCTCCCAGTTTTAGAAGAAAAATTCAATATTTGGGTGTAATTTTCCCCCTAGAAACTCAGTCGTGTGCGTTACAGAATCTTAGCTGACAAGTAAGCTTCGTCTTCTTTGCTTTACGAAGACTAGCTACTTTTCCTTATAGCTTCGCTAATAAATAATTACCTATTTCTAAGTACATACGGGCCTTTATCACAGTCATTAGCTAATCTAATTATATATGTTTCTTCCTTAATAAGGATTTAGTACAAACCTTTCCTTGTGGGATGGGTCTAACTTTTTTTGGTAATGTGCATGAATGGAGCATTTTCGCCACGATATGCAGAAGAGCTTGCTCTCCAATACAGAATCAGGACAGCACACATCCAATTAAATGTTCCTTATTTTATTCAAATGATAGAAAACAAAACGTGCACCTACAATATCCGGCGATTGTTAACCGAATATCTGAAGGGTCGGTTGTCCATTATACAAGTGGAGAAAGTTTCTGTGTAAACATCTGCGTCTGTAGAAATCCTATTTGTGTATACTGATGTTAAAATTAGTATTGGTGCAGTACTATTATTTTAGAGAAACATCTCAATAGTGTTCGGACTCATTTTATCCTTTGCACCTTCATGTTCTCGACAGCAGTTTAAAATAATGTGAGTCAGTATGGACTGGCCTTTGTTTCCTTAAATATGACCATACGTTCTTGGTTATCCAGTGTCATGGTGTAGACCGCTAGGCCTTCAAATGCATCCTAAAGATTTCTTCTAGGATGAAATTATGTGCAAGCCAGTCGAATTTTTCCACCTCATTTTTATCAACTCGTGTTTGCAGTATGCAGTATAACATGGTGTCATTTTTGAAAAGACATGAATGATTCTGTTCCATAATATTACTGTAATGTAAGAAGCAATGCATTACCAGAATAGTTTCTTATTCAATACATTACATTATAACTAGAAATTGTAGTCAATGCCAAGAGAAACAGCACAGACCATTGTACTTCAGTTAATAATCACAGTTGGGATGCCACTTTTGAACTTAAAATTACGGCACTCCACATCGTGAACATGCAACTCTTTACTAACCAAATAAGATATTCTTTATACAGCACTGTTTAACTTCGTGGTTGATATTTGACAGCTGCATATAATCCAGAACTTCTTTGAACTCTTGAGTTAAAATACTGAACCTCGGACCGTAAAAATATCCATGCCATCCTTTTGAATCCTCCTTGTGGTTCTCTTGGTGTTAGTTCCCTAGAGATTCATGTACATTTATTCCTTGATCAGTGTTCTCATTTTTTCCATTAGCTGATAATGTTGCCTATAGTTTATCTCAGGTCATGAACACTTACGAATGGATAGGCCACTGATATGGCATCCTAATTATAAAATCTCCTCAAAATCTGTAGTGTTTCCATGTGATAGCATGTAGATGCACAATCGATTCTATACATATGTATTCATGTATGTTTGCCTTGTCTAGTATAGCCCATATGATGTAGGAATATATCTATTAGCATGTTTCATTAAAAAAAAAACAGAGGTGTATTAATACTTATTTCAGCACAGTATACGGAGGGGTAGAAAGTTCTGATAAGCACCTAGAACACAGATGATATTAAAGCAACTGATATAATCACAAGAAAGAGCATACTAGTAGCAGAATTATAAAGGTAACCTATGTTCTTATATCCTCGTATGTTTTCTTTCTTTGTGGTTATATCAGTTTCTTTAATATCATCTGTGTTCTAGGTATTTATCAGAACTTTCCAGATCCACCCCCCCCTCGTATATAGGCAAGTGAAACTCTTAGTCGCCCGATGATTTACAAGTCAGTGGAATCAAACGTTCTTTGTATGATTTTCTTTTTTCTCCAAAGGAAGGTACGGTATATTAATCAGAAATGGTTCCAGAATGATTTAGTAACCAAGACTCACATGGTATAATAAATGCAAGCATTTCAAGGATCAGGTTGCATCATCGTCTTCTTAATAAATGATTAAATTAGTATATTGAAATCAAACATATGGTTATATGCTAAAGAACAGATTAAATTAAGAGAAACATTCTAGCTCAGTTGTATATTGTACAAGAGGTAATCAAAAAGTTTGGACTCTATCTCTCGCTCTGAGATAATGACGTTTACTTTCTGTTTCTAAGTATTTTCCTTGTGAGTTGGTCCAGTTGTTTTTATCATTGTTGAAAGGATTATGTATTTTGAATTCTTCATGAGGATAGCTTGCCATTTGGCTTGGATTTTCTTAATCTTGATGATATCTTTCTTCTAGGCTAGCTTGAATTCGAGATAAATTATTTATAGGATTATAGATAAGGAGAATCTCAAGCAACAGCGTCGCTGTATTTGGCCAGACATTTCTGCACATATAAAGCAGAATGTGTTTCTACAATCCATCTTATGCTCAGAACTTGTGTCAGTATTCTGACACAAGTTCTGAGCACAAATTCAACATGAGCAAAATGATTGGTTTATTTTGGACTTACATGCCGAAACGACTTACGCTATTAAGCTCGTGTTTTATGTCTCATAACTGTGTGTGTGCTTCTAATGACCAGTTTGCCTCCTTTTCGGGATGAAAAACCCGCTGATTGCGTGAGGAAATCTTGAGCAAAATGAGCTCTCAGTTCTGCTGACTCTTGGATAACAATGCGCTGGTTTCCATGAATACATGTGTTGCTTCGCGCCACATTTTTGTCGGTTTTGCTCATTCATGAATGTCGTCATCACTTCACATCACAACATACATTGTTTGAAAATTAAGTTCATCCTTAAAACAGGCAAACGAGTCAAAGTTTACAAAAATATCGGGAAGAGTGTGGATTCTTAAAAAAAGGTCAAAACTTCTAGGTGGTCTGAGGAAATAGGATTGAACGGCGATGCTCAAGTAACTAAATGGCAAAAGACTTATTAGATTTACGTATGCGTAGATCTAATATTATAAGTAGGGGAGAAATGAGATTGTATACGTGGAAGTATCATTAGGGTTTCTTTTAGAAAATGGTTTGATTACACCTTGCGCATTGTGTACTGTAGAATGTACGCATTTTATACCCACTAATTTTATTCAAATCCAAACCTTTAAAATGCATCCAAATAAGATAATACCAAGCGAAACTTTTGCGATGATTTTATGCAATAGTTTTGCTTTGGTTTGCATAAGAATAAACTTAATTATATGCATAGTATATCTTTATACTATGCGCATAATCTATGCAACTTTTAATATATTGATGTTTATTTTTGTCAGTTTTATGAACATTATGTATAAATAAGATACCTGAGAGTCATGTGTTGAGTTCAAAAATAATATAATGCACCCATATATTTTTTTTTATCTCTTATTTGATTTTTACTGGCTCGCAAAGGGTTTATCATCTTTTTAATATTAATGTATCGATTCAGTAAACAGGTATAAAATTCCGACAACTTAAGTTAACCTTTCGTAAATCATGTTAGAATATGATGAAGGTCTTATAGAAAACGCCCTTACAAGATGTTGCATTCCAGTGAAAGGCACTTGCAAGAATCTTATCAAATATTTAAGTTAAACGAGGAAATGGAAACCTTTCCAAGGCTTTACTCTGTGCGAATATAAAGTCGATATGAAATATATGCAGCTTTCAGGGATAAAACTTTCGCGTTTCGAAGAACTCCATAACATCAGTAGAATAGCATAACGTTATGGATAAGTCTGGTTTCGGTGCTTCTTTCGTTTACATTTCTTGTAGGATATTCTTCCCCTTCATGATCTAACAATAAATATTCCAGACAGGTGTATTGAACTAATGTGTCTGTTTGGTTATAAATTGCTTATTTATCGGATTTGGGCTTATTTTAGAATGCAAATTGCTTTGAAATGATGCTATATTCTATGATAGAAAAGGAATATATCGGTAGGTGAAAATGATGATTTACGTTAAAGCTTTCGATAAATTTGAATGTTAGAAATAAAAATGCGAGATCTCTAAACACTTGAATGCATTTATACGAGAAGTGAGCACACTAACACATCTCGCAAACTTTTTCTCATCTTATTGTAAGAACTTGATCTATGATAGTTGCTTTTCTGTTTCTTCTGAAAACGTCGCTAGTCTCCAGATTAAATTGGTTAACTTGACACGAATTATAACACATAAGCTGAATTGTTTGTTTCTTTAAAATCCTGCTTAAGATACAGTCCGCATATTGTACCAAATATTGGGAAACTAAGCATAATAATTTTAGAATAATTCAGACAGTTATTCGTTTTCATTACGTCTAAGATAGTTTTTTCCCGTTCCGGTAGAATGTGATCTCTATCTGGACTGCAAAATCAGTCCATTTTGCAGTCCAGATATGGGCAGGCTAAGGATTTTTTTTTATTAATGGTATACATTTTTCGTATTTTTATTTATTGTTTTTCCTAATTCTGAAACCTTGCTCTACAAACCAAATACGGAACTTTTAAGACATTTCAGGCCTCCAATAAGTAGGGAGGTGGTCTCACACTCCCAAAGTAATCACAAACATACAAATCCACGACGGCGGAATTCGGCCCGGCAGCATGTTAATTTGAGAGAGGATACACTAACCACTTGGCCAATAAAATTGTCAAATGCTCGATACTGATTTCTGATACACCGTAGAGATATACGTTGATTCATGATGGGATAAATGCAAAAATATCTTTGGCGATGTTGTAGAAAAGTAAGGTATACTAAACGTCCACACATATATCAATATTAGAATCAAGGGTTTTCACATAAAAGGGTTCTTCACCTTATTTTCAAACACCTTCGTGCTTTAGTAGTCTTTTTTTGGGAGTAAAATCCAAATCAGCAGAAAAATGGCAATGGATTCGTGCTATTAAATTTCGAAATTTCACTTAGCATATATCGTTACTGTAATTATATTACAAATCTAATTATAGGCTTTTATATCGTTTCACATATTAACCGAGCAGCTTGCCATAAAATCTAAACAATACCAAGCAGTTCTCTGTACGACATTGTAACTTCACATTTATAAACCTACACAAAGCGGGGACAGATATCGTAAATGCGTGGTAGTATTCCTTTCTTGCAAGTCAAGTAATATGGCAGTTGCCATATCAATTCTATGAATATTTCATTTCACCAAATGCAAAGTCTCTTGGAACGCGCCGACAATAATATTCCATTTTATCACTGATATTCCTTGCTCTATAATGGTAAGAAGAAATAAGGCATTCCTATATGCTCTCATGTAAAATTCCGAAATGGTTGTAATCTTTATATCTATTACCGGGAGTCACCTCCTAGCCATGTGAGATATGCGATACTTTTTTACTACCTCCCATTAAATCGAACGCATGGTCTCGTACTTGAGACGAGGGAAAGAAAAGCACCGTATTCTCTTTCTCGATTTCACGCTCTGGAAAAAGAAACGATAATAACTTAGCCTATCATTGCTATGGATGCAGTGGGTATTTCTGTGAATAAAGAATACCGATGTAAGGAAATGTGTATTTTTAGTTAGTGTTAGACTTTTGCTTATAGCGTAACACCTTCGATAAACCATTCAGTCAATGAAACTACGATAATAATTCGAGTGGATTTTATCTATAACTTGTTATGGTATATGCCGGATTCGTATCGAAGATTAAACATATAGTTAGCCGGTCTTGGGCGCGGATAGTAGGGTTTTTTCCGCCAGTTTATCTGGCGTTTTTCATCCCGCAAGCGGGCAAACCAGCCCCGTGAACATACGCTACTACTACAGTCAAAAATATATTCCCCTCCAGCGGCAGACTACGCGACAGGTCGGCTGGGAATGATACTAACAAGAAGACGCATCTAAGTAACACGCCGACCCTGCATAGGAAGCGGGAATAACGCGTAGTTAAAGAAGATTAAACAAATAGTAGTATAAAGTTTCAGAGGAGAGGCAAGCCTTTCCTTCTTCTTGGAAGGGAGATTTGAATCCTCTACCGATGTCGAACATTGACAGCATGTGACGAATTATCATCATGGTTTAAAGTTTTTTGCATAAAAATACAGACCGACATTCCACATTAGCTGGGTGAATTTCTAATATAGAAACTATTCAAAATCATTTCGCAGTAAAGCTCATTTAAGCTCAAGTGTTATTATTATTATTTACTATGTTTAGTAAGTAGATTTCAAATATAGGAAATAATAATGATAACACAAAATTATTGAAATAATAAGTAAATAAGACAGTGGTCTGTTGAACAGGATATTTTACAAAATACTATAGAAAGAATGAATGCCATAGAGTTTGCGTCGCTTAATTGGAATTCGACTAATTCCAAAGTTAGAATTAAGAAGTTTAATCAGTTTATTTATTACTTGAAGAACGGTAAAAAATAATAATTAAAAAATGAAGTAATAAAATTAATAAACGAAATTAGATTGGGAGTTTGACTGTGAATGAAATTTTGGTTAAGCAATGAAACTAAAAGGACAGTATCTTATGTTTGTTCATTAGGTGTGTCCTTCGACTGCTTTAGAAGAACGTAAATATCTCTTGTTTCCCAGTAGTAAAAACACCTTCACTTAAAAACTCCTAAAAGTTCATCGCTTCCTAGACTGAATTCGCATTCAGGATTTTCCATCCGAAAGGAACATTTTTGTATAGTTCTAGTAATTGCTGTAGGAGGCATCCAAATTAATGCGTGTTTTTAAGAATTATCCTAGAATTCATTATGTGTTTTAAGAGCTGCTACTCTCAGGAAGAAACTACCTTCATCATAAGGCGGTATTTCTTCTTAAAGACAGTATCAATCTGCTCTTCAATATCCTTACTGTAATGCAATGAAGTTACCACGTACGGAGATAATAAATCGATAAAATTCATTTTTAAAAGGAAGCTGAGCAAAGTAAATTAAAATATTTACGTCTTATTTTGAATGGAAATCTTGAAAAAGCGCTTACCGACACTGTTTTCCAAGATTCAATTTCAAAGTATTAGATTTCATCCAACACTAAGCATCTCCTGTTTCTGTAGCGAATTGAAATACTGAATGTTAACACAAAAGTGTGAATTTTTACTTCGAATTACAGTGAAATGTAATATAAAATCAACCACGGTAACTTCACGTGACCCATTGTTTTTAAGTGAAGTGAATTATTTACTCCTTTAGACATTCGTTGTAAGATGACGCCTTTGAGCAGAATGTCAGCTTTTGATTATTTTATTGCTGATGCATTAAGAAAGCGTCGAATTCTGTATTCACCAATAAGTAAATCAGATAATAAATTTAGTTTAATCCTTTATCCAAGTGTAAGCAAACAAAGTTTGCGCCTGAAAATATCTTCAGGACTGAGATAAGGTAGTGCAACACCAGGCAACTCCGAGCAAAGGTGGACCAAGCTCTCATCACTCCTTGTCTCAGTATCTCCCATAATGCAAAGCACATCTCCTTGCGGATATGTGTAATGCTATGCATTAAGGCAAGGGCCACTACCCATACCGGTTTCGACCTTTATTGAGGTCTCGTCAGATGTGCTTTGCATTATGGGAGATACTGAGATAAGGAGTGATGAGAGTTTGGTCCACCTTTTCTCGGAGTTGCCTGATGTTGCACTACCTTACCTCAGTCATGAAGATATTTTCAGGCCCAAGCTTTGTTTGCTTACACTTGGATAAAGGATTAAACTAAATTTATTATAGTCTAACCAAGTGAAAAATAAACTTCCAAGTAAATCAGATGTTTTTGAATGACCAAATATTCTTATAACATTACCACTTCAGACAGCAATATTGCTGTGTAGTGTATCGCTGAACACATGCTATTGGAGCTGACCGATCTTACCGAACTGCTTGTTAGGGTAAGTGTATCTTCAGATATTTCTTTGTGACTTCAAATGCAGCTTCTATAAGCTCTTTTAAATTTGAACGAAAGACGTCTTCCACACTGTGCTCGAATAACGAACAAACAGTTTTCCACTAACAGTATTCCTCCGATGATGAGCAAACTTCAAACTATTAGAGCTAAAAAAAGCTAGGATTACTTAAACTAACACCGAGGTAGCTAAAGGCCTGAATTCAATAGCAGACGTGTTTGTTTGTTTGTTTTTGTGGAATGAAATACCCACGTATTAGTTTAATTTGCCTGCATCATGGAATGATGCACCATCCAGGGAATGCCACCATGAATTTCTTTACCTATATTTTAAAACTACACTTGAGATTGGGTTAATTTATTAGAAATATCCATATAATAGTACGTTGTAGTCTTCAGGATAGCCTTCATACAACGTGACAACGAATTCACATTGCTCATCGAATCACATGATTTACCATTAGATTTTCCATCGATAGTCCCTGTATCTCTTTCCACTACATCTCAGTGATGTACACTAGGACCGTAATCCTGTCCGGTTACTAAGGCGGAAAGCTGTGATTAAAATCAGCATCATGTTGTTCCTATACCTGTTCCGGGACGACATGTACTTTGTGGTATAGTTCGTTATCCTGTTCTTATGTGAATCGTTCCACAGGTTTAAATCCATCGTATATTTATTAATACTACGATTCAGCCAAGAGTTTGATATAGTCCTAGAACTCTACTCTAGAAAAACCAAACATGGTACTTTTTTTCAAGCGATTTCACTCCTTCAGTAAATAAGTTTGGTCTCACACAGGAATGTAAAATTCATCCTCCGCCTAAAGACATTCTTAAACATCCATTCTACAGTGAGATTAGAACAGCATTTGTTTTTAGAAAGTGGCTTCGTTATGCACTTGGTCAATTAGGCCTGGCCGATCTTTGCACATGTGGTATCACGGCTTACGGAGTGCCAGTAAAACAGGATACAGATAATTACGACACTCCACTTGTGACAGTACCAAAGAATGATGGTCCGAATTTCGTGTTGTTGTTGTTGTTTACTATACTCGTAATGTAATTTATACATATTTAGTACTCCATGTAACCATTTTCTAGGCCTGTGATGTCCAATAATAATGCTCTTTCGTGCAACATGATATGCCGCTCATTTTTGTTGATAGGTTGTGTGATACCTCAATATTTGCTTTTTGAATAATTACTGAATCATAGGTTTGCAAAGCTTCGTGGCTGGAAAGCTTACCTTACAAAACATTGTTGTTGGTAATAAACGAATTTTTAGACATCGTATAGAAAACACATATATCTGTTATATGTTATCTTTCCTATTTTTAGTCTTTCTTCATAGTAATTCCATTGTTATTATGGTTAATACGGTATACACGGCGTTACTTTAAATGAAGTTTTGTTAGCTGATTTGCTTTATAACCAAACTGCATTTTCCTTGATACTGGACGCACGATTTAAAGCTAACTCTCGGTCACCATGGCAACGGTCGTGATTTCGAAGGCAGGATTTCTGGTTTTATTATTACAGCTGCCATTTGGAATACGCGCAGAGAAAAATGTGACATTCCATACAGAAGGACCTGACGGTGAATGAGGCAGCGTGAAATGTACACACCGATCAGGTGACATTCTTTGATTGATGAAATTATACCCCATCTGGAGGGATTCATTGATTGCATTGAACACACACCAACTATATATTTATATAGAAAAGAATATTAATGTCGTCAAGAGTGACATGATTTAAAGCTGGATAGAGGCCCTGTTACTTACAGCTGCTGGCCAGATCGTTCTAAATGTCTTTCGCGTGAAAGGATATGGCAAGATATAGCAATTCGTAAGCCGATTTCGTATAAATAAATCCACTGCTATTTTTATTGCGCAGTCCAGACCAGGAAGTTTTTTGTAGTTTTTGTTTGTGTATAATATAATCGATTTTTTTTAAGAGATTGTTGAACTAAGCAGCAACATAATTAAATTAAAAATGCTGTCATTAAAGAAATACATCACAACTATTCGCACTATTATTATTTAAATTGCGAGCATTGCAGGAATTTTAAAAATTATCTATGATTTACATAGTCATGTCGTTGTTTTTCGCTAAATTAGTGCTATGTTTGAATCTGTCGTTATCAGAAACCAGACCGCCAGCTTCACTTCTAGAAAAATAAATAAACCTCTCAAGTATGCAGGCTGTATTCTAAAATTCAATACTGCGTAGGCTTTTCTCAAAAAATAAAATACCAGAATTTTAATTTTAGTGCCTGTTTTAATGGCGCGGTGAGAAACGCAATTCTTTGTTTCCGACAGACTGTGGGTTGGAGCCCAATTATGACATGGATGTTTGTTTATGTTGTTAGATGAAGTTCATCGCCAATGAGAAGCGACCACATTTTGTTGTAAGTTCAAAGTAGCACACAAAAAAATCATGTTTATTTTCTAGAATAGAATTCTCAACTTTTCTATTAGTCTTCCAGCGGCGTTGCTAATGCATTCTTATTTCTAATCTTCTTTGTCTATAGGATTGATAAAAAAGACGAAAACTTTAATAAGATGCCATGAACAATACTTTTGATAGCCTATTGTAGTGGAACTACTTGAAAACAACTTCAATGTGTTTGTAATTTTAATAGTTTTTGATTTCCCTTTTCACATTCAAAATAATCAAAACTTGAAAACCTACTACATGTCGGACTGATTGGCCGAGCGGATAGCATTCCATCTCTCTCTCTCTCTCTCTCTCTCTCTCTCTCCAACCAACAGGTTGTGGATTTGAATCCCGCATAAAACCCTGCTCTGTGCGAGCTTGTACGAGGACGAGGGAGGGAGGTCTGGAAATTCTGATAAACACCTAGACAAAAAAGATATTAATGCAACTGATATAACCACAAGAAAGAACAGAACATACAAGTAGCAGAGTTATGAAGGTAACTGTTGTTCTTATATTCTTATCATTTTTGTTCTAGGTGTTTATCAGAACTTTCCAGACCACCCTCATATAGCTCCTTTGAGTTTATATGGCTTTTTAAAGAAAAACAAAAGAAAATATAAAGTGAACCTTTAGGACGAAAAATAAGAGAAAATAATTTTTAATCGCCCTGAAAATTATAATTTATGATGTACATCTCAGGCATGTAGTCGAAATAGGTGCTCTTATGTAAATAAAGTAGTGAATAGCTTCTAGTCTCTTTCAACCGAAACTGAGTTACTATTGTCAGATGACAGTGGAAGGGATTTCATTTTTCTCAAACGCACCGGAAAAATACCCAGTTTACAAATTCGATGTATTATTGCCTTATGGCCGATTTGATTCTTGTGTAATTCAGAACAAATTATCTCAATCTACGATCTGTATTCAGCTTAATAATATCGCTGAGTGTTCTGCACTCATAAAGAGATTTAACTTGTGACTTTCCTTGCTCCAGTTAGAACATTTGCTCCAATTCTATTAAACTTGAACAGTGTACTTTTAAAGTCAATTTGATCACTTATGGATTGATGTCAAGATGTCTGTTTATAAGCTAAAACTGAGATAGCTTTAGCTTATTCATTCTACAAAAGATTCGTTCATGGACGTGAATAAATAGGGAATAAATTTAAGTTGTGAAAATGAGAAATATTTCCGGAAAAAAAATCATACATTATTACGGAAAAGCAAAACACTTGTTTGTGCTTTCTATGGAGCAGTTTAGTTCATTAAATTAACCATTTCTAGGAAGGCACACTGCCTTTGCGGAGCCAACTCTCATCGGACGAGTTGTCGAACACATTGATCAACACTAATTTAATTTTTTTCTTATTTCTATAGTACATCCCACTCATTATTGCTTTCCATTTCATACATCGTCATTCTTTATTTTTCTTTACGGTGTTTAATTTTAGATTAAGGCCTGCTTAAGTGAAGGATTCACTCTTCATCATTCTCTGTTTTATTCTCCTTCCTTTCTAATTAAAAATCTTCATATCATCTGTGTGATTTACACTATATTTTATCAACGAGCCGTTTTCCTCTTCACGTATATTTACACCTATCTATTTCTCACTTCAGTCTTTACTACAGAGACAGGTATTTTTTACTGAATATACGGATACGAATGATTTTATTTCTCTGTCCTTGACTCTGCATAGTACTACTACAGGTGATGTACGTAAATTTGAACGTTGTGGTACTCCGTAACCTAATTTATTCTATAACCTCCGACTTTCTTTCACTCCTCTCTCTCTCTCTTTCTCTCTCTCTCTCTCTCTCATCTGTTCTTCTTTCTCCTCCTACTTTTCCTACATTCTACTCTTGAATATTCTTTACTTTTTTTTCCCTTATTTCCTAATCTGGCCTCTTGTCTCTTGCCTGTGCTGTCGATTCATCAATAGCATTATCTCTCTTTTTTTTTGCTCTTCTTTCATCCAATATCCTTCGTTTCTTCAATATTAATCGTTATACATTTTTCCTATACCCTTCTTCTCTTGCTCTACGCTTTTTTAACTTTTTACTGTTTCTACAGTAATGACCAGATCATCCTCGATGGCTATTCCCAGGATATTTTCTCTCTTTTTTTTGTTTCCTTTCCTGAGTGCATCAGTTATGATAACGAATAAAAATGGATTCGATGTCGATCCCAGGTGTACTTCTACTTTGATGTCAGCGTAATCTGTAATAACAGTCCTGTTTTTTGTTCTTTATACATCGTCATTATTCTTCTGCTACTTTTTTCCCGAATCCTCTCTGGTAGCTAAGTCATGATATTAGTGGGAAGCTTAACTCAAAATCTGTTTTATGAACTTCAAAGGCATGGTGTAATTTTATGTTGTTTTCAGCGTACATTATGATTGTAGTATGTTCTTAATACAAGATAAGATTAAAATTTCCAGTGGATAGTATGGTGAAGAACAATTAGTGGTAAGTTTCTGAATATAAATTCCTTCCACACATAAATACAAAAATCGCTGTGTTTCGAAATTATTTAACTTGATCCAAGCGAAATCCCCCTCCCCGATTAACTATCTGAAGCACAGTGATGAGCCTTTTCATTGACAAGGTTCCATGATCTGAATGTCACATAATTTTACACGTTAATGACGTGCTTAAGGTTCAATATTACCAAGAGGCTTCACTAGATTTGTTTTTGAACTTGGAAATTGAATTAAAAGCGTAAATTTTGTCAACTTTCTCTCCTTTCCCAAAGGAAAGTCTTAACATCTCAAAGGTTTCTGTGTCACTTTTTCCCTGGTCGAAAGAAAATTCGATGGACACACGCTATTCTTTGAATATTGTAATTAATTTATTTTTAGAAGAAAAATCGCAAAGCACATACATCATATTACCCTTTACAAGGTATTACTGTCAGTATCGCAAGGCAGAATGGCAAATGGCCCTGCGGAACTTAGTCCACCTGCATCTAACAGAGAAAAGTTTTTTACTAAAAAACAAATAGTGTCATCTGGTGGTCAGTCCAGAAATGTTGATCGCATATCGTATATGCATTTTCCCTTCTATTCGAACTGCATCAGTGTGCTTGGGGAAATTCTCTGCGTCGCTGTCTTTATTATGTTCAGGGATTCCAAATTTAAAAAAATATGATACTTCGAGAGCTGTTAATCATGTAGTCATTTAATACTCAAAGTGTCTCACAAAATGCCTGTGAAATAAATGAAACAACTCTGTCTTCATAATACATGTTATTTCCAAGAAAAATAATCTTAAATAATAACATTAAATAATTTTATAAGGAGGGTAAGTTCTTTTCTCGGTGACTGCTCGCCTCGCTTAGAACGAACTACAAGACCAGACGGAGTGAAAAGCATAAAATCCTATCTGCCGTGAAGGATACAATTCGCTTCCCTCACAAATATGCATCCATTGCGATAAGCATTTTTTATTCACCGTCGTAATCAGGAATGATTGTAAATTGGGGAAGAAGAAAGAAAACTATCAGTTCGCATTCTCTTCGATGTAAATAGAGCAGAAGGAATCTTTAGTTATCCAAGAAATGCTTTAGGAAAGCATGTACATTCGATTTAATGGCTCATGCCTCAGTGGATTTGAACGACTTTCCGAGACATCGTTCTATCCTTTACGAAGATGCAGAGAGAAATAGTTTATTGGGATTTTTTTTTTTTTCACATTTAACTCGCTTTAGAATCGTGGACGAATTCATCTGTCCTTTGAGACGAAAGCTGTCAAGCAGCGATCTACTTCGCATCGAAATCTTAACGGATGCAAATTAAAGAGATGACGTAAGATGTGGTTGATTAATCCTTTGAGAAAATGCGCAAATATAGCGCATAACAGTCTCTGTCTGTGCCTTCCATTAAACTTTCCAAACTTAGACTAATAGTTTCTCAGATGGGAACTTAAAGAGCTTTTCCTCATTGTACTACGTTTAAGCATTAGAAGCTTCAAATAAACAGTCCAAAATGGTCTGATGATTCGATTAATACTTTGAAAACTATCTCGATATATTTCTGGTGAAATGCGTTACCGCTCTTTACAATAACAGTGGCGCTTCTCTAATTATAAAAGAAAGATCCTGGTATTTGTTTGAAAGCCGATATTTACGTGAAGTATGTTGACATTAAAATCCGGGAACTGTTCTTGATCATTAGCTCTTATTGTTCATAATCACTAGTCAGGCTCTTGTTCTTTGCCGTCATCGGCTAGAAACGGAATTTCAGAACAAGATTAGTTATCACTGAAGTTTGTTATCAGGGTACGATTGCTATCATGATTTTATAAATTATTATTAATGATAGTTAAATGAATAAAATAAAAAACGCGCTCATATACTAAAGTTTCAAGCCAGGTTGTATTGGAGAAAAATAACAGAGAAAATAACATTAATGATAATTTAACATTTGGCGTTTTGTTTTTATTACTGCTGTGCATTTGCTGATTAGTTCTAATCAATAATTCGGAATGCGTGTAACTTAAAATGATGATGATTTATGCAACCCAATACTGTACATTAAGACATTCGAATTACGATCACTTTATGATCAGATGTAAATTTCAGGTGATAAATGAATCACTTGCAGTAAATTTAAAATTTTTTCTGACTAAATAAACCCCTTCCCATATGGCAAATGCAACCAATTATCATTTATGTAGTCTTCTTGCGTACAAGTTGATTGTTAACAGAAAACCAGGACAATGCGTGCAGTATACTAGTTACAATTCACTCTAAATTCTAGTACGGTTAATCTTAAGAAGAAATGGAAGTCGAGTAATTATTCCAGCAAGAAATCAAGTACGAGTTGCTGTTGTCTTTGTGTCCTTCTTGAAGGTTTTAAGATCGAAATATAATTCGGAATGAAACGTTCATTCTTCCACTCTAATTTCTCTGGTTACCCATTCAGTAGAAATCGTGCACCGATTTTCCCCAGTAAATGGGGAATAGTGAGAACAAATGTGCAGTGTGTGTGTGTGTGTGTGTGTGTGTGTGTGTTTTCTAATCCCACTACTTCCGTGAACAGACAAATGTTTAAGCGTTTGTAACCAACAAACAAATTGCTTTAAACGACGAAGCTTTGGGTTCTATTTGTACTTAAAGACATCGAAACGACTCCTCCCGACGACTCTCCTTAATTGGTCATGTGTCACCTAAGTTTCTAGTGAGTCTCCAGAGAGTCGCTGTTGACGAAGATGGATTAGAGTCTAGTGAGACGGAAGTGGGGTGGTTTATGGCCACCCGCAGCATCACGTTGGTTGGAGTGGGCGATACTAAACAGATCTACATTCTGCAGAACAATCCACACCCGCTAACAATAGGAAAGCCAAGATTAATAACGAAAGTTGAGGAAACTAATCAGTTCTTTTCTATCCTTTTCTCTACTTCTATTTTTCTCTCTTTCCCTTTGTTTCCTCTGTATTTA
The DNA here is from genome assembly GCF_054136105.1 of Typopeltis vanoorti. Taxonomy (NCBI): domain Eukaryota; kingdom Metazoa; phylum Arthropoda; class Arachnida; order Uropygi; family Thelyphonidae; genus Typopeltis; species Typopeltis vanoorti. The sequence continues at coordinate 154,011,279 of NC_143549.1, read as the reverse complement.
ATACCTCTCTCTCTCTCTCTCTCTCTTTTGAATTTGATGCCGTTTAAAAATCAAAGCATTATGATACTTTATTTAAAATTTCGTAAGATGTTTGAATAATATATGTTGCTCACACAAACTCTGTTCATCTTTTCTCCTGTCTTTTTTTTTGTTTTCTTTTTGTTTATTTTAATCGTATACATAACAAGGTAGCAACGTACCCCCCCCTTTTGGATGAATGGATAGATCTATGCTTGAAGCTTCTTAAGGAATGTGAAGAATACTGAAATACTTTTAAGCTAAAAGTAGAAATCTCAGGTAGAGTTTTGGCTTTGTTTCTTAACCTGCAAAACAGGTAAATTCACAAGAAACAAAACTTTTAAACAGACAGGGCAGGCAAGGATATTAACTGTCCTATCACAGCACAACATTAGTTGTAAAAGAAGTCGTTTACTTGGCGGTAGCAATGGTAGGCCTAATACATGAATAAAAACGTACTGTAATAAACCGTCCTACAGTAATAAATAGATTTAAGCAGCTAATTAAAAATTAGTTACTACTTACTGTGTGTAGAATATATCCTTACTACTAAGTAGGTATAATTTGTTCAAAGAACAAATAAACTTTTTACAATATAAAATAGAAATGAGTAATGTTGTAGCACTTACAGAACTTCGTTTCACTACCGTTTTGCAGATGGATTCATTTTCAAGAACAGATTCGGTATTATTAGATCATCGACAAAGTTTATTACCATAGAAATGCAAACTTTCTATCAATAATAATTATGCTTTTTTGTGATCTTCAGAGCAATTCAGACATCGCTGTTGCAGTGGTACTCTATATTCTCAGAATTCAGATGTCTCATCCGGTTTCTTCATATTTTAGTCGTTTCTCAAATAGACGAGGTTGGAACAAGTGATCGTTCAAATAAATTTTGAAATGCCAATTTCATCGGCATTTCAAAATTTATCTCATGAAAGTATTCCGTTGAGCTGTAGCCTCTGCATTCATTCTAATGTAGCACCACATGTATTATACAATAATAATAACGAGGCTTATGTAAATGCAATTTCTGTTTACATATTTTGCTGTTTATATTTATATGCATAGTTAACTATGATTCATAATGCCTACAGTGCGTTGATTTACATAGCTTCTTAAATGTTTTTCATGCTATACTATTGCCCTTGTGTTTTACTTCTACGACCGCAGGATTTAGTTAGCCAGTCTCATCTGGAGATGGTAGGGTTTAAAGGAAGAAAAATTCTGACTTTCACATAGTCAAAACTGGTCGGACAAGTTAATACCAAATTTTCATGGTGCTCTTATAAGGTATTAAACTCAAATCATGTCTTCGGTACCGACTGCTTGTTGGAGAACTTTTTTTAATTATATATATATATATATATATATATATATATATATATATATATATATATATATATATATATATATATATATATATATATATATATATATATTCATCGAATCTTTTAAGAATACAAAAGAGGGAGCAATTATCTTGTGGAATTTTGTGATTAAAAAAAACTTTTTGAATATCCCTTCCAAACCCATAAACATGACAGTAACTGGAATTACTGCTGCAGTAACGAACTATGTGAGGCCAGTAGCACTGACAGAACACCAATAATGTTGCCGGGAAACTTGCATGTACCCAACTTATGTAACAATACTAAGCTCAGACAAAGTTTCAGATACAGGCATTATTGAAGCGCTAATTATAGTCCGTTTTGCTGCTAGAGAAACTTCGTTTATTCCGCACATACCTTGAATGGCATCTCAGTATCCTTTCGAATTCAAAGCAAGCTGCGAACTATGCTTCGCTTTGAACCATTAACAAAGTACGGGGGGGGAGTCAGTCACCAAATGGAACACGTATTCATTTCAGACATAATTATGATATTAATGTCAGTTATTTATGTGAGATACAAAGTCAGCAGAGCATTTTGATTGTAGAAATATCTATGCAGCTGAAGGCATTATTAAGAAAAGCCAAACTGAATTTCAGTCGTAAAATTTTTACTTTTATATCATAGCAATAATGTTTAAATTCGGTTGCTTTCAACTATCTCTCTACATAAGAGAATACTTTTGTTTGTTTGTCGACTAAAACAGATGTGAAATTATGCTCCCTGTTTCCATGACAACACAGTGGGTATCTATATGTTACGTTGTCAAGAACGATGGTTTAGGGATAGCATGATCTTGATAGTTTGAAAATAATGCTAATTTTGAAATGGACAGCACAATACATTTAGAATATTATATATAGACGCATACTATATACAGTGATTATAACAATCATTTTTAACCACGTTAAGTTTCGTTTGCTATTTTAAGCTATATCTTATGACACTGCATTTGAACCGTTCTTAATGTTGCGTGAATTCAAACAGACTTCTAATAACACACTGCAATTGAGAAATAAAACCAAAAACGTTTCCGACGATAAATAAGATTTGAAGCACTTTTTATTTATTTACTGATCCCTCTCATAGTCCCACGATCTGAAACTTTTCTTCAAGTACCTTGAAGACTAACTACTTAAAGCAGCGATAGCCTCAAGAATGCTTTTCTGTCCGAGATATGTTCTTCGTTATTCTTGAAGGGCTTATCTTGAGTAGGCGTGGTGAATTGTTATGATTGGTGAGCGCTTGTACATCATCTGCAGCTCGCGATGACAGTATCGTCTGGAAATGCTAATCGGAGGTCCTGTGGACTTGACGCCTGGACATTTTTCTGTGACTTAAGGTGTATTTACTGCTGTTAAGAATGAGTGATTTTTCATTGAGCGGCGTTTAAATACAGATGCTCGGATGCTAAGTGTAAAATGCCTGCAAGGCAAATTAAAGCATTTTGAAATTACGGTGGAAATTAAATATATTTCGTCCGCTAAATTTCTTGTTAATAATAGTGTTTAATAAACTTTCCATACGTGGAAATTAGGAAATTTAAATTACGTTAGCATTTGATTAATTTTAATGCAAATTCACGACCTAATTCCTTTATTATTATTACTTTTAAAACTATTCTTCATACTGAAGTACATGCTTCTTAGCTTGAACAAATCGAACAAAAATAATTTACAATATTATATAACTTTAATAAACTAATTTGATTTTAATAAATTACAAATATCTAAAATGCTTTTCTTGGACGAGCTCCATGTTGAACAGAAAGTTGACAGTTTTTACTGTATAGCTTCTTATTTCCTCAGACATTCTGATCCCAATACAAGCCTAACCGGATTTTAAAGAATTCTCAGAAGTATTGATAATTACTCAATAATTTTGAGCCCTACACAAATGAAAGGAAATAAATAGGTTTGATCGGATTAGAGATATATTAATTGTGGTACTCAGATTATATTCTAATCACATAATTGCAACTAAGAGCCTGTGTAGTTCAGTGGATGTGGCGTTTGCATACCACGGCGCTTGGCCGCACGAAGGAACATTTGGTTTCGAGTCTAGTCGGCGACTAGAGGAAATTTTTCTAAGCTTTTTTCGACCGGTTCCCGAGTTAGTCGATCTCTTGAACGTGCAAGCGGGTTTTTCGTCCTGTAAACTCAAGAAAATCGACCGTAGAACCCACATTATTTCAGACATTAAATATATTGTGTTAGGGTTAGGGACCACGAGATGGCGGCACATTTGAGCCGTCTCTCTTCACTGCGTACCGCTTAATTAGTGATAGCCTTGGGCCATCTATCTCTGATTGGTACCAGTAGAGATTGAACTGCCCACTCAGTCTCCAAAAGTTAGATAGGGCTAAATGGCCTCGCCTACTCCCCGTATACGGGAATAAAAAGGCGTTAGCTGATTTTTTTTTTTTTTTGATAATTGCAACTGCGCTCCCTGATAGGCGCAGTACTATGTATTAATACACTAACTATCGTGCTCTGTTAAGCGATTTCACCGATGCCGTTTGGTGGGAAAGACCTGAGTTTGAATCTCATTTAGGATGCGAAAAACCTTCAAGGCTTCTTAACAGAAGGTCAGTTAGCCGGGAGGATTTTTATTTCAGCAAAATAAACAAATAGGCGAGAAGAACAAGCATTTATACATAAAAAGTCATGAGTAACCCACCAATCTTGTAACTATGGTTACAAAAACCAAAAATATTTGGCAGGTCGAGAACCTTACGTGTTGTTTATCTTCGTTGTCAGACACAGTTGACATGATTTGTTTGTTTTTTTAATTGAAGCAGATTTTGCTGATTTCAGAAAAAAAAAAGTGGCATGTTTTTTTTATTTATTTATTTTTAGCAAAACAGACAGACAGATCACTGAATACGTACTATTAATAGATAATACATTTATCTTAGGTGCCTTCATTTTTAATAACGTAATTTCTATATCACAGTAGTTGGCTACAGTTTCATTATTACCTTTAAAAGAGAAAGCAACTAGAAGAATTATAACGAAACCATCATCTTTGGATGTCTTCTTTTATATAAATATGTGTGTGTAACCAATGATAAAGAAGACCGACAAAAACTTGTAAATATGTAATATGAATTAATGAAATATTGAAATTGAATTTATTAGGACCGAAGTAGTAGTACAAATGATAATATGCCGACCTGGTTGGTCGAGTGGTTAGCCCATCCGCTCTCCAGCCAAAAGGCTTCGGGTTCGAATCCTGCCGTGGCATGGATGTTTGTGATTGTCTGTGAAAGTGGTGGTGTACAGTAGATGGCGTTGGTGTAGATGATGCGGTTGGTGGATGAGGTTGAGTGGTGGAGACGGATAGAATAGGTGCCCTCCCTCGATGAGTCTTGGACTCCCTGGAGGTGTCAGATAATAATAATAATAATATAATATGGTGCAACACGAATATTGCAGCAATACAACTGACGATAGAAGATAGCAAAACGTGATGCTACATATATAGAGACTGATAGATTAAAGAAAAAAATTCAAATATGAAAAATAGAAAAGGATTTATACTAAAAGGAAGTGTACAATGTGTAATCAAGACCATAGCCATACCAGATAAAACTATAACTATGTTTACTAGATAAAAATATAACTGTATGTAATGCCCTCACTACAGAATCAAAAAACTGTATTTGCGAGTGAACTATAGCATGTATTAATAAAACAGATTAAAAATGGTATCTTCTCCCTAAATAGAGGAATCAAAGGATAGTTCTTGAGGCTATTGCTTTTCTATGTGGAGAGTTCATATTATTCAACATTCCAGTAGCTTATAATTATTTGTTCAACGTTGAGAACATCCCTGAGAAGAGGAGATCTCTTGTGTGTAATTTTCAAGAAAAGTGCTATTTTAGGAGGAAGAATTCCAATGTGTAAAAGAAAAAGGAAGTTTGTCGAATTTTGCAGTAACTCCTCTCTCTCTCTCTCTCTTTCTCTCTCTCTCTCAGTTTACTCATTCTTTTGTGAGATGACTTCTTTTTTTTATCACCATGAAATAATATTTTATCTGCATTGGTGTCTCTTTTTCTGGCATTCTGCTGCCTTCCTTTTGCTTTGTTCATTATCCGTTAAGATCCCTGAAACTTTTTCGTCCTTTCTTTCTTTCTTTCTTTCTTTCTTCCTCCACATTTCATCATAGCAAAACCTTCCTGCAGCATCAACGCTATCCTGATCGACATTTGGCAACTTTCCCGAAAAACGGATTCTCTAATTCATCAGTCTCGTATGCAGGCGCGCCAACAAACTCCTGGCCTAGTTTTATTTCTATGTTCATTATCGATCCAAGAAGTGATGGTTCCTCCCATTACCTCGTATTGACATCCTACTGGCACACTACTTTAAGACTCGCATGGGATGGCTCTGTGCCTTTCGATCGTGTCGTCACACGTTCCGTCTACTGTACACTGCCAACACAAGGCTGTGGTATCAATAAAGCTTCGAAGCTTAAGGGGCGCAATGAAGGAAGATGCTCCAGATAAAAGGCATTGTTTAGGCTACAATACTGTTAGATTTTATCATTGTTGAACATTGCCTAAGATCGCAACAATGTAACTCATTGTTGGGCTTAACAATACGCACTCACATTATAGGGAGACTTTTCCTTGGACTTTACGAGAACTAAAGGACGCAAAGCGTGAAGGAGACGCTCATTTTACGAAAATGTTTCAAAGGTTACTGGGAATATTCGGTCAACAGTCTAGCCATTCTGGGGTGTAGCGAATAACCTATTGAACATTCTTCGCTGCAGCGGAGTTTAGACTACTCATATGGTTCATGGAGCAGACAGCAGAATTGTATTTATTTTTTTTGCCTCGAGTCGGCAGTTGCTTTCCGTATTTGAAAGGTAGTGCGATGCACTCAGCTATTTTATTGTTTAAAGCAACAATTTTAGCATATTCTTATTTGCGATTGTAATTCTGGAGGCTCGGATTAAATGGATTGCATGCGATGCGTTATAGAAGTGCAAAGGTGCTCTAATGAAATTGTTTTATCTGAATGAAAAAAAATATAATTTTTACATACAGATTTTCTGCGCGCAGTTCTTTTTACATAATGCCAGTGGAAGTATAGTTAAAAAGCCTAATAACTGAAATACTTATATGGGATTACTATAAAACGGTCTCGTCTGATATTTCTCTCCAAGAATTGGAAAAAAATTCCAATTCTTGGAGAGAAATAATTGCCGTTTTTTTTCCCCTCTTGATTCGTAATTTTATGGGCTGAGTGGACAAATAAAGCAAAAGGTTTTCTTTATTTTTCTACTATGTGTTTTCTATTGTTCAGTATCAGTGGAATAATAATCTATTATCAGATTCAAATCTATATCATTTATCTACATTTTTTGTTTTCCAATTCATGAAGTGATACACATAAAATAATGTTCATTCTTTATTGATAAGTGATTATCAAATTTCATAAAATGGACCAGCTAACAGCTTTTATATTCACCACATATCCAACCATCTATTAAACATGTATGGACATATTTCTTTTTTTTTTTTTTTTTTCAAAAATCCCTAGGTGTTTCATTTATTTCATTTGAAATTCAAGTTAACCAAGTGGAGAAAATTATTAACCAAGTGGAGAATTTATTTTCATTAGTCGCGTGTGAGTGTGTGTGTGATTTCATTAATCACACACACACACACACACACACACACACACACACACACACACACACACACACACACACACACACACACACACACACACACACACACACACACACACAGTGTTAACAATGAATAGTAATGTACACGTATGGTCTACAACTACTGTACATAAATATTTTATCCATCCAGTTCTCTTAAGTTAAGAAGGGTTGAGTCCCCAGATTAAGGATTTTAGGCAAATTAATGTAGCCAGTTTGTCATTTTTTGGTGCATCCCACTAAGGGTAAGTATTTTATCTTTGGAGATATGTCTGCTCACGACAGCGGTTTGTTTGGATGAAAATCCTGTATTTACGGACCCTTCACCGCCGTATGAGGCCGACTAACTCACCTTCAATTGAAAAGCCCTAATAACGGTTGAAAGTTCTAATAACGGTTGTTCCTGTCTTAGACGTGATTGGAACCCAGATCTTTCCAACCAATCATTTCGCTATACTGACTGATATACTGGCTGCATTCTTTTCTTATTATTTTTATTGAACTGTCTTAGCGCTGCGTTAACGAAGTTATTACCTTCGGTTGAAAAGAACTGGGTACAAATCACTTCGGAAACCGAAAAATATTTTATAAGATTTTTTTCAACTAAAGAAGAGTTAGATGGTCTTGAAACAGAAATCGGCCAGAGAATACAAACAATTTTCAGATAAATTTCATTATAGTCACTTGCAATCTATTGATTTAATATGATCTGTTCATATGGGATTCACAGCCATTGTATTATTATGCGCTATTATTTAGCGCATGATAATAATAAAAAAAAAATTATTTATTTCATACCATCTTTGTTGGTTTACGCATTTTAATATTTTTGAAGAAGTTTTTATGTTAGTAAAAAACGTTCACAAAAAAAAAGTTTCTGCCTTACTTTTACCAACGAACTCAAGAATAAAGCCCATTCAATGCGTTTGTTCGAATAATTCACGGATTGGTGTTTTATCTTTAAATCTCAAATGATTAGTTCCAAATTTGTGCCACCAAAGAATGCTTTGTGAGTGTATGGAAGCTGTCATCGCTGTCACAGACACAAAGGAATTCTTTCAAACTCTTTCAAACTATTCCGAAATAGTTTCTCTGAATATTTGACAGGGAAAACGAGGGGAGGCAGTAAGTTAGTTTTGAAATGATATGGGAAAGATAATCAGCAGCTGCAATGAATGCTGGCGAGCGCTTAAATTACAAAAGGGATATTTGGCGCATGACGTCATTTGCGTGCTCAAACAATGACTTTTGTTCTGCCAAACAATAGGTGGCAGTCGCATACTGGGCTTTTCAATGGCTACACTTGTCAGCTGCGTGACTGCTAACAAGACCGAAATGAGATTAGATTATAAAGGATAGTAGGAATGTTTCTCTCTCTTTCTCTCTCTCTAACACAGACACACATTTCATTTTGGTTCCATTTTTATCAGCAAAAAATGGATGTAGATAGAACTTGTCAAAAAATGCTAAAAAGCGAGCTAATTAAGGGCGCCTCACAAATTTCTCATTAGTAGCTTTTCCGGTATGAATGGATGTTCAGAATCTGCTCCTAATAATCCCGGTCGCATCTGGCATAAGGGTTGTGATGTAGCGAAATTCTGTAGCTGGATTCATTGTGTTAAAATGTTCGTCACCATAAACAATAATGGTTTCGTTTTCAGTGTGATATAGGGGGACATTGAAATTGTGTTTAATAAGCAGTACTCTTTGGAGCATAAGAACATTAGAAAGTATTGTTAGAAGCAATTCATGTTTCATTTGTATTTATATTAAAATTATATTGTTATTACAAGCACGAAATCACTGATGACTGAGTTCTATATATAATGTAACAAAGGTTACAAATTTTATACATTAGTATTTCATATTAAATAGCTTTGTTCATATATCCCAGAAACATAATTTTAGATTAACATTATGCTACTCAGAAAAACAAGACTGTGTAGTAGTAATTTTAATATTACACAACCGACTGAGAAACATAATTTTGAATTATACAACAAAAAAAAAACATAATTTTGAATACTACACAACCAACTCAGAAACAAAATTTTGGATTATACAACTCTCGGAAACATAATTTTGGATTACACAACTCGGAAACATAATTTTGGATTACATAACTCCCAAGCATCATCTTAGATTACTCAATCCCCGAATCATGTGATTATTGATTACTCAACTTCCCATTGTATTGTTTTAGAAATATAAATCAGGAAAACATAATTTTGATAATAAACAACTAATTAAGAAGCATAATTTTGGATTACCAAACTCAAAGAAACATAATTTGGTTTATATAACTTAGAATTATATAACTCAAAATATCATAAAACTCAGAATCATAATAGGATTATTTAATATAAGTAGTATTAAGAATTATCATATAACTTATAATTATTAAAAACTTTGGATCATATAATGTATAACCTAAAATTCTTTTACTTGGGATCATATAATTCATGACAGATTATATGGCACAGATTACCTGACAGATCACATTAGATTCGATCCTATAAAATAGATCATTAACTTATGACACATGTTTGAAGATCAGCTTTGTTTGATGTGGAGATTCGACTTTAACCGAATATCTTTCAGAGATTAAATGACGTCATTTACTGAGTATGTAAAGTAACGAGTTCATGAAGCTTCGCATTGTAATAAAGGTTGCGACTGCTCTTTGTATGCCAACTAGCTGCAGTGTTGCATGGAATATTAGTCTTGTTCAGGGGCAGCGTTGTTCGTGACAAAACGTTAAAAGTCAAGAGGGAATAGTCTTCCAGGAGTTTGAAAGTACGCTAACAAGACTGCTAACAAGATCTGAACTTAACAAGACGTACTGCAATTATCTTTCGTTATACGCAAAACTTATCAGTTTGATCCACCCTGTCAGAACTTCTGCAGACTCCCTTGTAGTTGTTCAATCATTAACTCCACCTACTTGATGTAATTCAGGTTATCTTTAGCGCTGAAGGATCTCATTTAGCTGAATGTGATTTAGCAAGAAACATTTTTAATTTGCTTGTCATATTTACTCCTCCCTAAATTCTGATTTTGATGGTGCCAGATCTTTCCGCCATTGCTTGTATCTTGTATTCTTTTCTTTTAGTTAATTTCAATGATAATAATCTGATACCAGTTTTTGAAAGAAAATAATAACTTGTGAGATTAAAATTGAAGGTCTCATTAAGAAATCCTGCAATAAAATGCATTGTTGAATAATCCCATCAAAGTGCATGAGTTTATTTCTGTTCCCCGTATGTACAATATAAGCAAAAATTAATGTATTTATATATCTTCATTAAGTAAATGATGCAAGCATATATCAGATTACCGATTCTTTACAATCCTCGTGAATAATTCCAAACAGAATAACGTAGGAATCATATTGCAGGAATCAATAAAATTTTGAAAGTTTAATTTAAAATGGCAATTTTGACTCCACCTACTTTCTCTAGAGTATTATTTACACAGAATACTTCTGGTTTATAGTCAGCACTACATAATTAGTAGACTTTCATTCGTAGAAGCTAAAAAAACAATTTTTCACTAATAATACAACTATTCAGTAGATATTTGGTTAATTTTATGAAATACCTTTCTTTTTTATTCATTTATTACTACTCCTAACAAATTGCTTGGTTGGCCAAATGGTTAGTGCATCCGCTCTCCAACCAAACAGGCTGCAAATCACATAAACCCATGCTCACCCTGCAGTGAGCATGCGTTTATGTGATTTTCTAAGTGAGAGATCAATTTCTTTGCCCGATTTTTATTTATTACGTGAGATCTCAAGGGAGTCCAAAGACTCATCGAGGGAGAGCTTACTCTACAACTCTGTCTCCACCACTCAATCTACCAACTACAATGAACCGCAACTACACCAACGCCATCTACTGCTCACCACCACCACTAGTATTTGTCACAGATAATCACAAACATCCATGCCCACAGCGGGATTTCGAACCCACAGCCTTTTGGCTGGAGAATAGATACACTAACCACTCGGCGAACCAGGCCGACAATTTCAGACCCCCTCTCCATTAACTGAATGTCTTAAGTAACTGTAAACGTTACACGTTTGGCCTATAGACCATGGTTTCAGGACCAGGTAATATATATATATATATATATATATATATATATATATATATATATATATATATATATATATAGTTCATTAACGATACTAATGTGCAAATAAGTTTACAACTTGTCAAGGGTGGGAGTCACATTAAAAAAATAAAATATTAAACAACTGCTACTCATATTCGCATGTCATAGAAAAAAAGATCACCAACAGGTTATAAAATGTACTTCCAGCAAACTGAACAGGATGATACTTCTTGGTATCAATTTCTCTGTTTTAGAGCAAACTTTGGGATCGTCTTATGGCATCAAGTATTTCTGGAATCACACTTTTTAAAATGAATTGGTGGTTTCAAATCTCCACAAGCTGAAGAAACTTTCAAAAGTTTTTTTAGCTTATAGAACAGGAAAAAGTTGCGTGTTGTTAAACGTGCGAGTAGAATAATTATGTGCTCGGAGAAAAAAATGTAAACAGAAATGCAAAATGAGATGGGTTGTTCTTGGTGGAGAAGACACTTTTCATTTCGCGATTTCTCCAAGTATTTGATTATTACGGCGTTTCGTGGGTGTCTAGCCATCGCACTTCATAAAGAAAAAAAAAAACAGTAATACGTGTTTGAAGGATTTAAGTGGATTTTTTTTCTGGGGGGGGGGAGTTATCATTTTTTAGTTTTGTGGTCAATTGTGCATGTATATGTATATATGCTAGATTTACAAAGTTTCATATAAAATTTAATGCACACATTAATAAATTAAAGATTTAATTCTGTATGTTAGTCAAGTACATAATAGTTTAATATCCGACGTTTCACTGACTAATATCTGTCAGCATTTTCAAAGGAATACACTGGTAAGCAATAGAAAGTAACAAAAACTAGGAAACTAACTGACAATTCTAAAAATTATATAAAGTTATCACTGTGCATGATACAATGATATAATACGCGTGTCGCAAGTACAACGTTTTATTTGTTGAGAAATTTATTGTAATTTTCATGAAAGTTCATTTTTTTTTGTTAAATGATCTGATTAAAGTTTTCCATATATCTGGTAGGATTAGACCTTGATTCTTATTTAAGTTACCTGTTGAACGGGCGACTGTAGCAGCTTCTTTAAATGTTCTGGAATGGTAGTTCTCTTCTATGTAGAGTATATTGCTCATATCCAATTCAATATTATGGTTGGTAGAGGCAAAGTGGGAAGAAAGGCCTGATATATCCTGTCTGTTGTTCCTTACATAGCCTATGTGTTTCTTCTTTCTTGTTTCAAAACTTCTAAATGTCTGTCCGATGTAATTAATCATTAATCGCGAAATGAAAAGTGTCTTCTCCACCAAGAACAATCCATCTCATTTTATTTACTTGACTAACATACAGAATTAAGTCTTTAATTTATTAAAGACTTAATTCTGTATGTTAGTCAAGAAAAAAGGTCATAATATTAATGCACACATATTGACAGCACTAAAAACAAATAAATAACAGCAGTGCTAAAATTAAATTGGGTCTTTGCAGAAGTAATAATAAAGAAGGAGAAATATGATATGTCATATATAATTTGGGTGTAGTTGATCCTCTTCGAAACTTTTCTCACTTATAGGCTCTCTGTATTGTTGTTCTACCACGTGATCTATCAATATTTCCTCCAGTAGAAAATATTTCAGAGTACTTTTCAAAAGTTTTCACTTTTCTATTGCATAAATCGTATTTATCTTACTTTCAAGCGTTTGGAACACATTCACTAGTCGCACAAATAAAATACTACAAAATTTGAATTATGCAGTATTTTATTATTACGTGACATCTCCAAGGAGCCCAAGGCCTCATGGTGAGAGGGGCTTTACTCCATACAAACCACTGTCTCTCTCCTTACTACAATACTGATTGACGGGTGGTAAATAGTACACAAGTAGTACTATTTACCACCCGTCAATCAGTATTGTTGTCTGTAAATTACTAGTGTTCCCTGACTTATTTGCCTGTGTGTAGGATGAAAAAAAAACCTTAGTGTCTAGTAGAAAACCCCTTATCCCAATGCATGAAATTTGCTGGCTCCATCGATATGAAAAAGCTCATACAGAACTTCCTCTCGTCACAATGAGAATTAAACTTAGGTGAGACTCGTGTATTTTTTTTTCATTCGAAGAAAAATATCTTCATATCGGAAAACGTCTTTGCGATTAATTTTTGCTGTGCCAGAAGTTTTTAATTTATTGAAGGGACAAACGTCAAGTATGCCTCAGTGATATTTTTGTCGAGATTACCAGCATATTTCTGCTCTTAGATCCCGAATGATATCTCGTGCTGAACTTTCGTAAAGAAAAGTCTTGCATCATACCCTATTATTCTATTCTCCAGGCAATCCTCTTTCGCCTGGTCGTTGTCAAGCACTTCAAAATATCACTGAGGATGTTTATTTACAACTCCCTCTTTAACCATAAATTAAAATATTGCTTTCCTCACGCATAACTTTGGATTTAAGTGAGTGACTTCATGCTTAGCTAAATTACCCAAGTAATAGTGAAACTCTGCAGTTAAGTTCTGAACTAATAATTACAGATACGATACACAACGATCAACTGCTCTTGAGGAATACTGTCGCTAGCAAGTTCTTTAATAGTTAAGAAGGAAAATATTCTCATTTTCATTCTAAATTATTGTCAAATTTGAAGGAGTAGCTGCTAAACATAAAGAGCAAACATTAATCAAGATAACCTGTACGAGTATCGCTGAGTACTCGTATTGATGGAGAAATAAAAGGGAAATTATTCCAAGCGAGAGAAAAATTCAAAACTTAAATTACATTTTAAAAATAAAATTCTTAATTCACCCTTGATGTATGCAAATATTATTTTTGGTATGACAAAGTATTCACTTTTTTTTAAATTATGTAAATTTGTTTCGAAATGAAAAATGTCATATTAGACATTGAGTGGTGTGGGATTATTCATGAGCGGGTTTTGTTGAAGTTTTGTTGCTTTTTCCACTTCCTCGCCTTTCACTATCGTGTCACAAGCATTCTTAATTCTTTTGGCTTCAATGAAGAGATAAGAAAGCTATATCATGTACAATGGATAGGTTGACAGGGCTGTCTTAGAAGTTTACGGTTACTGACATGCCTAATAATGTTCTTCCGATAAGGGAATGAGTATATGTGTGTGTGTATGGGGGGGGGGGAGTATTGTACTCTTCTCATGTAATTTACAGGATGATATTAAAAATAAAAAATATATATATATAAAAAAATTTATGTTGGGAAATTTTGCTGAGAAAAATCAACGATGCATGATAAGAATTACTCATGAAAATATAATAAGCAGTTTGCGCCCTCAGACAGATGTAACAATGCGAAAATTGATGAAAAGGAAACACAAATATACTAATAAATAAAATAGAAAACAAGAAGAAAATTCTCTAATTCTTGTCAAGCTCCTTATATTAGAATAAGCAATTTTTGTATTAAACGTTCGGGCACTTTCATCTTATTAAGTCAATTAAAAGAAAGCAATAGATCATGGCTGACAAAAAAGTATTTGTTTTGTTTTCGGTTCTTGAAAAAATGAAGAAATATTCCAATCATAAACGACAATTGCAGTTATTATAATTTATTAAATTGTAGAGGAGAAAGAGTTTGGAAAAGTCATCGCTGCTAAAACATTGCCACTTGACGGAAGATATTTAATTCCCTTGCTATAACGATCATATATTATAGAAAATTATCATTCTTCCAGTGTCAGGATGTTTCTAGATTGCATTTGTTTTCTCCTGTAGTGGTTTTAGTGATTACAATATTGATAAACTGAAATCCAACAAAAACGCAGTACCTATTTACATTAGGGATGGCTCGTAAAGTGTAATGCGTCTGGTGCCCTTCCCTTCCAATATAGCCTAATGCTCTTTCTCACTATTACAAATCCTCCGTGTTATAGTTACCAATTATGCGAATTGCAGTTAATGACAATATATGAATTAGCCATGTGAACTGAATAACAATGCAATACCAGAAACATACTCACTACTCCCTGCTAGCCAATTATAAGATATCAGCTAACAGACTGTTCAAGTAGGCTTAAAGGAATAGGCTTACTACCAACTAATACTAAAAGCGCCGATTAAATTTCAACTGAGTTTTGATTAAATATAAAACAATGTCTAACAGCTAGTTGCTTTTGTCGAAAAGAAATTGAAATATAAAGAAAAGTGAAGTAGTTGGGCTTTTGGTAGACAATGATACTAGTAATTCCTTCCTATAAGTAGTGAAAATGAAGGAATCTTATTATATCAGTTGCTGTTCTATGGTTTGCTTAATAACTGAGCATAATTCAAATCAGCAAGTGATCGAACGAACTGGCTTTAATATGTAACAACTGGAAATGAGTGAGTACTTACGCAATGAGTACTTGAGTGCATATTAAACTCGGAACAAAGGGCGGGGGGGGGGAACTAAAGGATCCTTCCTCTCGGAATATCTTTCCTCCTGTTTTTTTTTTTTAATTCAAGAAAACCCAATGCAAATCCCGCTTTTGAAAGAAGTCAGTTTTCCTTCTAAAAAGATTTACTTAAGTGTCTTCCACAAAAAAGGTCATTTTTCGTCTTTTTTCAATTATTATTCGTTAGGAAAACTGAACATACCTGCATGTTCAGCGCTAACCTATCTTCGCATATTAACAAATGCAAAACAAATGCTAAAACGTTTCACAGTACTTCATAAATCCAGGTAATCACAAGTTACGGCAGTTATTTCAGAGATTTTTCACAATTCCTTTTCTTTTTCTTTTTTTTTGCTTAAGAAGAAGGAAAAAAACATTAATTTTTCAATAATGGACGAAGCTAAATTCGTTCCTAATATTCATGATGACAAATGGATGACTTTCGGATTGAAAAACTCATAAGAACGCAATTTTAATGCACCATCGATTTCCCATCTATGTCATCAGAAGATGTAATATGTTACTGGCTGTGCCCACAAGCTAATATCTCGTTCATAATCTATTGCAATAAAATTGTCTTACGAATGTCTCATCTCTGTATTTTTCTTCTTCGATTTTTCTTACTTTAATCTACTTCTGAACAGTCGAGGTAACCTTTAGAAAACACTATCCACTTTGCTGCAAACGTCTTTAAATCAATCGGTTATTTCTTGCCGATTTATCTGGATTCTATCAGCTAAATCTTATTTCCGGTACTCGAAGATATATATTTGTCTCGCGCGCGATGGGACCCTTGAGAGAATTCCGCTTCGAGTCTGATCTCACCATTAAACTAAGTCAATCTATTGTTGTTCTTATTGTTTCGTCTCTATTCTTCCAACACATCCATTGATTTCCTTCGCTTTTAACCCCTCTCGTATAGTTATTTAAAGTATGGGATTTTTCATCTAATGCATTAAAGAAAATTAGGCCCAGTGGGCGTATTTGTGGATGTAAAGAAATAAATAGAATCCTAATGGGATTATATAACTGGTATCGGTTACATATCACAGAGATGTCACGCAGCATGTTCTTTTTCCTTATCAAGAATAATCACAGCAACAAAACCTATAATGCACTTTAGTTCTTTTATGATCGAAATAGATGTCACTGCGAGTGGAATTTACGAATCCGAACTTGTTTATTCTCAACTCGACATTTGCCAGAACGCCACTTTCCGCAAAAAAATATTGTTGCTCTTTTGTACGGGCAAATATTTTTATCTGACAAACTTCAGACCTTACGTACCATTGTTTATATAAAAAATGCGCCACAAGAGGGATTCATCCAATTGAATAGGCTCTCTATTACTCTTCTTATAAACAACCTTAGGAATCTAGAAAATCTGACATAGAGCAGAAAAGGGTAATCTTCTAGAAAAACTAAATGATTATGGAATAGTGATAACAAAACAATGCAAGAAATTGCGATTAAGAAACTTAACAATAAAACAAAGAGTTAAAAGGACTAAAGAAAATGACTGCTAGTATTTCTACCAAAGTTACTAGTATTTTACCAAAGGTCTTTGGAAATATATTGTTTCCGGAGTAATATAACGCAACAATTATACCTTTCGTTTATTGTTGATGGTGAATTATTACGTAACAGAATTCATTCGCTTATTGTTCTTATACATGTTAATTGCATGGAGATTTTTTTGCCTCTTATTATTGTTGTAACACCATGTTAATTGCATGGAGATTTTGTTTTGCCTCTTATTATTGTTGTAACACCATGTTAATTGCAAGGCAAAAAAAGTGCGTATTATTGCCGATTACGTATTTCTCTTGTGTTTAAATCTCAAAAACAAGAGACGAGAGAGTGTGAAAATTACACCGTCAGTATTTAAATGAACTATTTGCAAAACAGTATACGTTTCTAAATATATATCACGAAGATAGATTTTCCACTGAGTCATTTTTGGTTTTGTCAGACTGACGGGTCGTTTAATGTGTGCATCTAAAAGAAAGCATTTATTTTTCGCCCTCTGAACAGGCGTGCCTACAAATCTCTCTTTTTCAATGTGAAACTTGGAGGCTTCTATCGATGTGCCGTTATGTTTGGAAACTCTTTGTTCGAAGTTTCTGTTAAAGCTAGAGGTTCCTTAGATTCTCTCATTTACCAGCTCTCTGCCTGCGGAAATGAGGAAACTTTTCCAAATACACCCAACGCTGCGTTCAGTGATCCATTGACAGACTGGCCAATCAATTTTGGCGAGGCGTTAAACGGGCGAAAAGTTTTGTGTCTCTGGTGGCTAAACTTTTTACTTAAATGCCTTTTCACTTTTCTGTTTTTTTCGTACTTTCCATCGCTCTTTTTCCACGAGTCATTTTTTTACGTCTCGACTTCCTGATTATAGAAATTTCTACACCGAATTCTTGCATATTTCTTATTCAAGGACGTGTTTTCTGTTTTCGAAGTTTATATATCTTTGTTTTCTTATCTTTCCGTTTCTTGCATGTCTTTACAAAACTGATATTTTTTTATCTTGTATCCATAGTGACTAGCTTTTTTTTTCTATTGTATTTTTAATCTTACCTGCCATCAAAATCTTCATGTTCTGCGAAGATGGATTACGTTTTAAGTTCTGTTTGCTGGGATTAGTTCAGTATATATATTTATTATGCATTAGTCTTATAATGTGCAATAAGCATATTCCAATTATAATGTATTATATACATCACACACACACACACACACACACACATATATATATATATATAATTTATATTATTAATAAATGTGAAGAGACACACTAACATTTAAGCTAAAAGATAGTAGCTTAAATTTTAGTATGCTTGTGTGTTTATTTTCCATGTTTATAATTATTTCAGGTGGTTTGCTGCATTGAATTTCTCTTTACGTAATATAGGTTTGTTTCGAAAATATTTATTTCTATGATATGTACTGTAAGCAATTTATGAAAAATTAAATTGGTTTCAAATATTTTAAAACAGAAAGAAATTTTGAAAAAATGAATTTAAAAGATAAAATATAAAATCTGGTAAAAGATGGGATCTCTCTTGCATTCGCTGATGTATTTGAAGGATGACGGAATAGAAAAATATTAGTCATATTATACTACATTTTTTCTTTTTGAAAAGAAAAATCATCGTGAAATACTGATCACCCATCGAACTCTATATGGTGTGAACACACTATAAAAACTATTTGAAGAAAAGAAAATATACAGCCAACTTGGCTTCCACTTCTTCAACAGTTGCAATCACTTGTAAGGATCAGTTCTTCAAGATTATTGTCTTATAAACAGCACGGAAATGTCTATGATATCAATATAAAATATCGCTATGCAGCATGAGGATCAATGGTTATTTTTGATCTCAGTCCTTGAGATCAATCTCACACCATGACGCTCGTACCTCAGACCTTCATCCATGAGGAGATATTCCAGAGAGGAATGCCTGCGAATATTTTCAGATTTATTAAATCTGAAGGGGGGGGGGGTATGATGGGTGAATTTTCGTCCTTAGGAAAGTGTTTAATATTGTGGAAATTAATGGAGATGGGTTAGTTATCCTGCTATTTTAATTGACCTTTTTGTATTGGTTGATGCTCTTTGGCGTACTAAATTATAGTAATTATAGTACTCGATATCCAACGCCTGAAGCAATGTGTAAGCATTTCCGATCTGTTCTGTGGGTATCTTTAAAACAATACGCATTATTTTAAAAGATGTGACCTTAAAATAGCATACACTAGCATTGTCAACAGAACTACACCAGTCGTTACTTCATTAAAAGGTCAACTCCTCATCTGATGCAATTTCTTTCCTAACTTATTTGCTTCTTAGATGCTTTATCTGGTATAGAAACATTAGGCCGAACTCACAGGTTTCACGGGTAGGGTTAAAATAATCTTGAGATTATTAAGTTTGCTGTTAATTTTATCGAATGTCTATGATATGCAATTTTAGAGAAATTTTTATTCTTACGAAGTCTGGATTGATTTAATACTGATTTACTTTGAATTTAATTGAAAAATAAATAAATAAGCACAAATTCTCTGTAGTATGATGAATAGGGTTAAACAAAGAGGAAAAAATACAAACAAAATAGTCGTGTTTTATTTCAACTAGGTGGAGGAATCTAGAATGCATAATTTATATCATCTTTGGACACTCTTATGGTATTCTTATCCACCGCTAGAAGATTTTTTCGAATGCTTCTGCTCGTGAGATAGAAATAAAAAATATATTTCATAACTTTGTTATGAAAGTGGTTTATTCCAAAAGAATACAATTATCGTTGGACATTTACTTATCTGTCCACAGTTAATTAACAACATGTATTTACCGATAACTGCCTTGCTTCGTTGAACAAACGAAAAAGCTATTTGTTACGTAGTGCAACAGATGAATGTTTGTCTTCGGTAATCGGCCATAGCGAGCGATTAATAATATTTGTTATCTGCATAGATGCAGAAGCCGTTAGCTCATCGAAATGAGGACCTTTTATCGTTAATTTTATTTTCAAGCTTTATTTTATGCTAAAGAAAATAATTGTTCGCCAAGTCGCTTAACTCTTTTTTTTTTCTGTGTGTTTGTGTGGGCTTGACTCATTATCACCTATAGTTACAGAAACACACACACACACACACGAGCACGTCTACTGCAGCGCCAAAGAGCTGTTTTAATCCCTTAGAAAGTGAAATTTAAGCATGCGTTTTTTAGCTCTCCACCTTACTAATACTTCGCATTGTTCCTAATTCCCAGAGATCTGATCCTGTTAAGCTCTCCTATTAAAATTTAATCTTACAACAAGCGTTGCTTCACAGACTCCATTTTCTCTAATTATATTTCTTACAAGTACGAAGCTATCATTCTCCGTCAGTTTATTATATATTTGCATTCATTCTCGTAGTCAAGGCTTATCTAATAACTTGAAACTAGAGATTTATTTTAAAATATTTTACTTAATGCTCCGATAAACCTGATTACGATGAAAGGAATATTTTTGCTGTTAACGGTGATTTATAATTTATAATGTTTATAATTTATGTTTGCTGCAGTCCTTTGTATTAATCTCCAACTGTTTATTTAGGAACGTGTGGTTATTCTGAGATAATTTGCCTGAAATTTAGTATGTGATGAAGTTCCCTACTTGAAGCACTCACGCACGCACATACACACATGGAGATAATCATGGAAGCGCAAAAAATTCAACTTATGATATAAACATCTCTCACTCTATATATATTACGAAACCCCCCCCCCCACAAAAGAAAACATGAAATTATACAAACTCCGTATAAGTTGCTTGAACAAAACAATACTGTTCATAAGGGATGACGTAACAGCTGCTTCTTGTCTGAAAATTTGTATGAAAATGCTACTTATTTGTGGTAGAAAGTTCACCGCTGGGTTATGAAGTACATTATGCTTGACAACAAATTACATTACTGTTTAAATCCTTTGCTCAATCATAAGCAATATATGTTATGATTGAGCAAAGTGATCGACCTTGAGTAGGACCTTCAGTGACCCTGGGAGATGAGTTATTTTTGCTCGCTGCTTGTGAAAAGTGCTGTTTGACTCACTTTTAGGCTTTGGTTATCACTGACTGGAGCTGAGGCTTCTGCTCGTTTGTGGTGGACCAACTCTGAGTATCCTGAAGTGATCAAGTCTAATGGATTAGAATGATTACTGATTGAGGTTAGAATGAACTAAATGATCACCTAATTTTGAAGAGGGACTCATTAATCACGAAGTTGTCTTTATCATTGCATTCCATTAGATGCTTTCCTGTGTCATAGCTTATACTGACGTGGTCTTGAACAAGACCCTTCAGTGTTGCCTGTCCTATGAGATGAGTGATTCTTGCTGGCTGCTTACGGATGGCTGGTGTTAGAACGGTGGTAAGTTTTTTTTTGTTACCTCTCACTGGCTGAAACCATTGCTGAGTATCTTGGAGTCATCAAGAGACAGTGAATCAGGATGATCCTTCAAGTCAATCATAGACAGATATGATGGATATCGCCTGCTTTTGGGGTAGACCCCTTTATTTACGATGAGGTTTCCACTGGAGTGGTGTTGATCGCTGTGTTCCATTGGATGCTTGCACCACTGAAATCAGAGCCAATTCAGTGGTTCTTGCCGACTGATTTCGGGGGTAGAGTTTTGCATTTTACTGGGTGGATCCGATGCTTTTGTACGTGTTCTATGAATGAAATACTGCTGAGTATCCTGGAGTGATCAACAGTAATGAGTTAGAATCATTCTTTCCGGTTGCTTTAATGTGATCTGAAGGATCCCGTAGTTTTAGTTTTGGAGACCATTTCCTGTACTTATACAGCAAAACTGGTTTGGGTAGTGTCCCTTTCCATAATACTTTTGCATTATGGGATGCTGAGACAAGTAGCGCAGTCATGAAGATACTTCATGCGAAACACATTGTTTTTGCTTACTTGGATAAAGGATTAAAACAAGAATAAAATATCTTCTCAGGTATAATATACCTACTAATTTGTAGGCCCAGGTTTCAATGTTACCAGATATAATAAAGTACATCCTTTACGGTTTCAAATTTCAGAGCAAAATGCCATATTCCATGCGTGTCACTGATAAGATGCATCAGTGTAAGGAAGCAAACTCGACGTTTATAATTTATATGCAGATTAAACTGTTAAAGTGAAAGGGAAAGATGGCTTACTCATTTTACGATGTTTTCTATGACACAAACTTCTGATTTTGGCGGAATATAAGTAATAAATAAATAAAAGTTTACTCTGTGTAGAAAAGGCGAGGAATGTGATTTTGTAGCTGGTTTAGGTGATTTTTCATTAGAAAAAAAACGTCTTGGAACTTTTGATCTACCGGATCACTGAAAGGAATGTAATATCTACGACTATTCATCACCCCCATAGCAAATATACTTAGAATCCACTACAGTGTTTATGGGTTTTACAGCCTACCGTATGCTGAAGTGTTATAATGAGATGTGTATTTCTGCCAGTTACACATATTCAACTGATTGTCTTAGTAACTTTCTCTTAATACTAAAACCTTTGACTGCTTTAAGAAATATGATAACAAATGTGGGGAGAAATTTGATCCCTGGTTTCAAATGAAACCTGGGATCAAATTCCGTTTAGTACTCCTGAAAAACTCATAAACAGCTTTTCAACTGAAGATGAATTAGTTATCCTCGTATTGTGGTTGACAGGCCTTTCCTCCCCAAAACTCGGGTTCTGTTGTTAATTTGTCTCGAGTTCTTGAAACAAAACGACCACAGACAACACGCAGTTAGCATCAGTTTGGCCGAGTGGGTAGCATCTGGAACGAATAGATTTAAATCTCATTGTGGCACGAATGTTTGTGAAAGTGTTTAGGTGGAAGATGAATTTCAGTGTCCTGCGTGAAACTATCACTCTTACTGAAGGCCTGTAATAGCTTGAAAAGAGGCAATGTTTGGTCTCTAAAGCAGAACTTTTGGATTATCTAATCATTAATGCACCGACAGCAGTAAAATGTTCTGTAGGCTTCCAAATCTTTTATGGGTAGGATTTATATTAAATAGTAAGTTCACCTTATGATATTAATTGTTTTGGCTTTATTATAATCAACAATTATAAACAAGAACCAATCTAACAAGACCATAAGAAATCCTTGATTCAACGCTTTGTTACCACTCTCCAACTCCCAGTTATATTCAAATTTGTCCACAACTCTGTTGGTAACAAACAGTTGCAAACTTTTATCTTATGTTACATACCAATAAGTGTGTGCTGTCTATTACAGCACATGATACTTTAAAACAAAACTTGCGGTTGATTCCACACAATAGATCTTTGTGCATGTTGTTTGAAATAGATGGCAAGATATCATATTCCTATTTGCCTATTTGTAAAGGTTAATGAAGTAGTTTTATATTTGCATATCGTTCATATACTCTTGGTTTCTCACAGTGAAAATTCCATTTCCATTTTAGAAGAAAAAAAATCTGGATTGTGTTCTTTCTAGTCCGTCTCTAAAGATCATATATACAAAAATAAGATTTTCAAGATTTCGGAAGGACGTTTAAGCTGTTGAAGATTTAAATCATGTTCGGTACGTGTTTTTTATGTTGTAATACAGAGTTTTAACAGTACTGAAATGCTGTACAAATGTTAATCTGAAATGCATGCATGATCTATTCTTTCTATTCTTTATTAGCTTAGAAGGTTAAATAGTTCCCATGTCATTATTCGATTTGTTTTTCTTATACTATTTTTCTTCTTTAAGTTGCTTATGGGGAAAAAAACAGCTGCAGGCATTCCCAATATCGAGTGTTTTATCTCGCATATATGATAACCAAGTTTTCAACCCATTATTACACTCGTCTTAGTAATGCAAGATGTAGAAACGAAACCCATTTCTGAAACATTCCTATTTAGATGCTCCTTCCGACAGTCATGTGTAATCATTGTAACGCAACTTCTTTAAGGAAGCCACAGAACCAAGATTATTTGAGTATTTAAAAATGTTTAATTGTAATTCTAATCAGTTAATTAAATGTTTTGCGAGTTTATTTATGGTAAAATTAATTTAATTGTTTGTTTTACCGGCCTAAATATATTTAAAGTTCTGTTTTTTCCTCCATTCTTCATAATAAAAAAAATAAAAAAACAGTATAAATGCGCTTGTTTTGACAAAGGAGATAGCGCTAAAGGGATAGAAATAGGGGAAGGTGTACTGCTAATCATGGTCGGTGTAGATTTGAACAGAGAGATCGCCAATCTGGAGAAACGTGCAAGAATTGTTGAAAATGCACACGAAGAAAATTATAAAAAAGCGATTATAGTGAAATCCATGCGTTGCAAACTAAGTATTGATTCTTGTTAACCCCGTGTTCAAGTACTTTGATGACTAGCTACACTGCAGAAAAAGAGCTAGAAAGTTTTTCACGTATCATCCCATCTTTTTTGTTCATGTAAATTAGTTCATTTTATACGAAATCAAATACTAAAGTTCTTGATTTATAGGCAGTTGCGCATTTTTATCCTAATAAGCTGCATTTATCGCAAGAGCTGCGCATTC
The DNA here is from genome assembly GCF_054136105.1 of Typopeltis vanoorti. Taxonomy (NCBI): domain Eukaryota; kingdom Metazoa; phylum Arthropoda; class Arachnida; order Uropygi; family Thelyphonidae; genus Typopeltis; species Typopeltis vanoorti. The sequence goes on along the minus strand of NC_143549.1, from coordinate 153,986,591 downwards.
ATACTGTGATATAAAGAGATGCTGCGTTATAGGAATACAGTCTGCAAATAATTATGTAGCATATCTTCTCTTCTCTCGGTAACACAGAAATGAAACAAATGCCATAAAAATTCCAGCATTATCGGTTGGTAAAGCAAAAAACTGCTGTACACTTTTTACTTGTATATACTTCTAATATTTTATCCATTTTTAATAATTTATCTCTTTCTAAGCTTTGATCTGCTTCTAATTTATCTTCAAATAACATGATGCAAATAATGAAATTAATTTACATATTTTTCAACAGCCATTATTATATAGATCTATTTTATCATATTGAATTTTATTTTAAATTTCTCAGATGTATTAATGAAAGCTTCCATTAATAGTACCATAGTACAGGGTAGCCCATAAGTCATGGAAAATGCCGGAAAAAGGGGACTTCTTTGTGAAGCAACTGCATAATTTTTTTAGCATCACCCCTTTTTTATTAATTATGAAAATCCACATCACGTAAATGCTTCACAAAGACAGACCCTTCTACAGAATGTTCCACGACTTATGGAACACCCTGTATTTATGTGTAAACTAAAAAAGAAATATGAAAGACAAGCATATAAAGTTTCTAGTTTCGGTGATGCCACACTGAGTTATGGGATCACCGAAATCAAGGTGATGGACAATCGCCAAGTTTAGATTCACTGAATGAGACTTTATTAATGTTAGAACATGAACACAACACTAATATAGGAAACAAAATATAAACATGTGTATTTGTACTGTTTAGTTTAGATTGGGCTTTTATACCGTCGTTGTTTTAATAGCATCTTTGTACATTCTAGTGTGCCCTTCCTATTTAAATTGTTCGCTGAACTTTCATAAAACAACTCAAAGAAACAAGTCTGATCCGCGTGCTTCAGCGGGATATTTTATTAGTCAGATTTCAATGTTGCGATAAAGCATATAATGGCTTTCTCGCAGCGTAACTTACAAGCTACTGTTTCGGCAGTTCAGCCTCGTTACCTAGTCCTTGGCGAACGTACGCAATGGCAACTTGCATCCCTTCTATTCTTTCCTTAGGCTCTGGGGAGCTACCAGAGCCCCAGCCGACGAATTGCTTGTCTCTGTTGTTCCACCTGTCACAATCGACCACATCGTCACGGAAGCGGAATCACTCTTGGCCATGCATTATCCTTTCTATCACTTTACCTGTCAGCGGAACCTCAACCGGGGATCCAGTTCTTAATGTGGCAGACTCCGGAGAGATCTTCGGGCGCTTCGCTTGCCGACATCAATTCTCTTATCTTGCCGAAGAAAGACCCACAGAGAAAAAAATAAGAATAAGGAATAGTTAAACACCGGAAAGACATGGACTTTTCTTCTTCTTTTTTATTTGATCCTGTCGTGCCTTCCTGAGTTTTTAAAAAAAAAGCGAGATTGTGCATACTTAAGTCACGTTTGAAGACGTTTAACTCTCAGAGGACATTTACCTATCAGTGATATGATAAATAAATTTTATTACGTTTATCTTAATATAATTCTTGCTTGAATACCGAAGAGAGTTCCTTATTTTATTGGCGAACCATTTCTGGGTTCTTTTCTTTCCAAGAAA